>NC_091232.1:8275693-8575693 GCF_040958095.1 Procambarus clarkii
ACACAGAGAGCTTAACATTCAGGGAGAGCTTAGTATGCTGAGAGAGCTTAGGATTCTGTGAGAGTTTACGTGGCGCTGAGAGAGAGCATAGGATGATAAGGAACGCTTAGAATTCTGGGAGTTTTTAAGGTGCTGGGAACGCTGAGGTGTTTTTTATATGGCAGTAGTTTCGGGTGCCATTAAATGTATTACGAATCCTTAGTTTGCTGAGTGTTAAGATTTGGTAGTTTTGTATGTTGGACATGCTCAATACTGTGTCTATTTCACCTGTCTGAAGCCTGCATTATATTAACTGTTTCCATTTCTATTAAACATTGTTCGTGTTTAGAGTTCTGTACAATAATGGATGATTCTTGCACTTCCTCACACTATAATCTCAAGCTCGCGAAGAAATGTACTGTTATATTTAATAATGAAATGATGTAACATTATAAAGCAATGATATGTTGAATTTGTAATGCTAATTTGTGATTTTGTATATAGGCATAATTTAGGTTCGGTTAGGATTATGTAAGTACTTTCACATTTGATTACAATATTTAGTCAATTATTAATACTGACTATATTATACCTATTATTACTACGTGTTTTGGGTGTATATAGCTTATATATATCTCTCTCTATAAAAGAGAGAGAAAGACAGATAAAGAGAGAAAGAGAATGAGATATGCATTATATATAAATTTGACTTAGGAGGCTTTAATTCAAACATAACATCCCATCATGTTGAATATGAAGGATATATATATTGTTTAACCAACCTCCCCAAGATCTCACAACAGTTGTCCTGCCCTCAGAAGTAGCTCAAGAGTGCAATATACTTACATTTATTATAAATAGAATAAAATTTTAAGGAAATCATTTCGCTGTAAAATAAATAAATTTAAAGTTTTATATAAAGAAAAGGATGGCGGAGACTAGAGGTAAACAATCAGTTACACGGAATTTAATGACAGTTAAAGTTGTTTTCACAAACATAAACAGCTGGATAAATTACAAACTTCTCTTCCATCGGTCATAGTCGAGCCCCTCCGGAATAGACAAGACCACCCAACTTACTGTTTGTTTTGCCCTGAAGACGCTGTCGGGTCTGTCTTCGTCGCTGAAGAGCGAAGCGTGGCCGCTGTCGTACATGGAGAGCCCTGAGTCACCCCTCGGACCACGGTCAGCATGTACAGATCGCAGCTCCCCCTCGCTCTCCTCTGCGATGGTCTCGTGGAAGGGGTAACTGTACTGTCCCTGAGTTCGATAGTTGAAGTCCCGCGGGCTGGAAGGCTTGGAGTTGGTGGGGGTCGTGAGCGGCGAATCTTGTGGAGAATTCTGCTGGGAGGCGCCATTCAGACTCAAGTAGTCCACCTTCGAGAAGTCACTCTCCGGAATCTGCTTCGGAATCGCATAAGAGTTGTTGGACGATTTATGTTTGGGGTACGAGCGTTCGTGACCTTCTTCAGGCGTGTCGGCATTGGGCTCCAAGGACTCGTCTTGCCTAGAGCGCCTAGCCTGGCTCCTTCTGCTGGACCTCGCTCGACGGGTGCTTACCTTGGACGAAGTAACGGAAGCCGCCCTGAAGAAGGAAGTCAGTCTAAAGATATTTTACAATATATAAAATGCAAACAGTAGATAGAAAGTCTGAAAAAAGCAAAATTAGCCTGATAGTTGCGCCGTCTTATCCACCATGATAAAATGTACGCAACGCAAGTGGAATATTATATATGAAAAGAAGACGATCAATAGTGGACGTTATGAGAGATATATGAAGCAACAGACATAGGAGAGTAAACATATTACAGCAGGTACAATAACTGATAAATAACGGATAATACACAGGGGATTAGAAACAAAGTAAATTGGAATACACAGTTGAATAAACTACTTAGTACACTGTATATGCCCTCGACCCCGTATTATGGGTACCGTGTACCACGCACTGTTTACTATATAATATAATTCCCGTTGTTGGGGCCAAATTACCCTGAGGGCCACCATCCCTCTAGTGGTCTTGAAGGTACCAGAAACCCTGTAATTAGGCTTATCATGGTCCCCCTTCTAGGGCAACTTCTGACCTTCCAGGATGCAACCCACAACAGTTGCCTCTCTCTGGGGGTACCTATTTAACTGCTAGACGAGCAGAGGCATCAGGTGAAAGAAAACATGCCCAACTGTTTCTGTCTAGACCAGAGATTGAATCCAGGTCCTTCAAGTGTACGCCCGAGGATGTATAAGACTGCGCTACAAGACCCACCATACCCAGTGGAAGATACAAACATATTAAGTGAAATGAACTCAATATAAAAAGAGCTGAAAATTTAGAATACGTATTCAACAATAAACTCGAGACACTGACCTTCTCCGAGCACCACTGGTTGGTCGTCCTCTCCCTGTCAGGGCCCCATCATCCCCTTCTTCTGCCCCTTCAACTTCTTCTTCCTCATACCCTCTCTCTTCCACATCGCGCTCACCCTCTTCCTCCTCCTCCTTATCCTCCTGTTCCGTCCATTGGTTCTCATTCTCTGTTAGGAGTTCTGTCGATGGAATTTCTTTTTTGCCATTTATCTCTTTCTCCTTCGTTTTACCAGTCTTTTTCCTCCTTCCTTTTCTCCCGAGGGAGTTCGTACGGTTGTTGCCTGTTGGGAGTTCCTGAGATGCGTTTTGCGAGCCCTTGACTGGGTCCTTGTAGTACTTGCTCCCTGTAATGTTACCGTGACTGTCAATGTGGCTCAGGAGCAGCCTGCTGGAGACTTGGCTGTGTGTGAATGATACTATAACCAAGGTGTTGATATGGTGTTATTGCTGACCAGACCACACTAGAAGGTGAAGGGACGACGACGTTTCGGTCCGTCCTGGACCATTCATTCTTCGCCACCTTCCCTCATCACAATCGACTTGAGAATGGTCCAGGACGGACCGAAACGTCGTCGTCCCTTTACCTTCTAGTGTGTGGTCTGGTCAACATACTTCAGCCACGTTATTGTAACTCATCGCCTACACATGGTGTTATTGCTAACATAAGTTAATACTGAATTTTCTCACGTATACGCATGCAAACGTACGTACATTCAGACAGACAGACACGCACGTACGAAAGCGCACTTGGATATCCTTGGAGGTTTAATCCAGGGATATCTAGAAATTCCATATGTAAATATTTTACAAACCTGAAGCAAATAACTCCCCTTTATAAAAACCGTGTCTCTGTTGGCATAAAATATTTAGAAAATAAAGATTGTCGGTAGACAGGCACACTCGTTTTAACTCTTTAGAGCAGTTATCTTTAGTTATCGTTAGTTATCTTTAGAACAAGTTTTTTGTTTGTTTTTTGAGGGGGGGGATTGATTCATTAATACTTTTGAAATATTTTACTATTGTTCTTGGGAAACTTTGTGTAAACAATTATCTTTAGTAACTCAGTAGTCTTTAGAAAATGGGTTTGTTGGTAAATTCTTTCATTTATTCTTAATTTTACCAATATTCTTGGAATCCTTTTGTAAAAAAGTAATTTTATCACTTTATTTCCAAACTTTCCCGTTAGAAAAAATCAATGTCAGATTATTTGTAAATACATTTTTCCGTGTGTTTAATATGCAAGATGAGGAATAAAAGAGAATACAAAATAAACCTCATTTCCCAGCAACTTGGGTTGCATAAATCAACGTGGAATAATTTGAGAATACAATTTACTGTATATCCGATGAGCGAGTCGGAGAAAGAGGCCAAAAAAGTGGACAATCCGCAAAATAATCTCCTCTCTCTCTCTCTCAGCGACTCACCTTTGTAACCGCTGCCAACCTCTGGTTCTTGTTTCGATAGCTCTCCGTAATTGACCTTTTTGAAGAGTTCGTTGGAGCCAGCCGCGACGTAGCTGCCTTTGTTGACAAGTTCCTCAGGCTTGCTAAGGATCTTCCCAGTCAAATGGTAGATCCTGTTGTGGGTGGGAGGAAGGCTTACGTGGGCGGATGAATGCATATTGAAGGTTTAAGTGAGAGAGGTAGGTGGAAGAGTTAGGTGAGGGAGAGAGTGGGTGGGAAGGAATGATAAATGGAAGGGAGAGTTGGGAAGGAAAGTGAGTGAGAGTGGGAAAATGAAAGCGGAAAATTATGACGAATAGGAACAGGTGGAATAGAGATAGTGAAAGAGCTGGCAAGGCATGAAAACCTACTCACAAACACACTCACACATACGCCGAAAACCTTAATTAGGCCGAAAATAGTTAACTTTCCATAGGTTCACAGCTTATTCACAGCTTTCATCGTCGTTGGACGATGAAATAATAGATTCTAGATAAAGTATATCTTAGAGCTCTTGGTTTTCTTTAACGAAAACTGGAACTCCAAAATTCACATGAATCAGGAATATCTGCATCTCCAGAAAAGATGTGATAAAATTACGAAGGAAAAAAATAGTGCTAAATCAGATCAGAGTCCAGATCTCAGGGAGTTAGAATGAGATACATTCCCTATTTTCTGTTTATCATTGTTGTGTATTTCTTCGCCCTTCCGTGAAATCGCAGAGAGAGAGAGAGAGAGAGAGAGAGAGAGAGAGAGAGAGAGAGAGAGAGAGAGAGAGAGAGAGAGACAGAGAATGAAATGTAAATAATGTAACATGGAAATAATAACATTGTGGATATATATATATATACATATATATATATATATATATATATATATATATATATATATATATATATATATATATATATATATATATATATATATATATAATATATGTATATATATACGGACCTCTTAACGGGGCCATTAGGGAGTCGAACCTTCTCCGATAGTTTGTTTAAAGCCTCCTCCCAGTTACCAAAGTCAGCCTTGGAGAACTTGAAAGGAACGGCTTTCCCTGCCTCGCCGTTCCTGTACATGAACACGTTGTAAATGTCGTTCTTCTGCGTGGGTCGTAAATGAATCACCTGAAAACATCGAATTGCTCAGTAAACCGGTTAATGATTTATTACCAATGTATTGTTGCTGGTTTATAATCAGTAAGGTATTGTGGTAACCTAAACGATCATCCGCTGTGTATATAGGCCTTAAGACCATTATCATACCTGACCAGATGTTTTAGTATTAATATAATACATTATAGAATAATACAGTATAGTATAATTATAGTATAATAATGAGGTTTATACCCAACGTCTCGGTGTATACACACTGAGTTTACTTTAGTTCTGAACTATGTTTAGGGCTAAGGTATACTTATACTTAATCTACTACCAAACTTCAGTTACCTCTACCACCACTAACTCTTCTAAACCAGCAACAATATCTACATGTATAAAAGCAATTAATTCAATTAAATAACATTATTAAACAATAATATACAATTTTCTGTGTGTATTGTATTTATATATGATATACACAAAGCCAGAATGAATTACTTAGATCCAGTATAGACTCACCTTCGAATTAGAAGTCACCTTCCTCTGAACTCCAGCCTTGCCAATGTTCTCGTATCTGAAAATTTAAGGAAAATTAAGCAGCAGAAATTAATGTGGTTCTCATGAGTTAGATAAGACTGACTAGGCCTATGGTTAACAGGAAATTTTTGTATAAAGAAGATAAGAAATGGATTTTGAAAGAGCATATTTACACATTCATATTCACACATGTCTTCCTGACAAAATATATTCTTGAATGTCTGCTTAAGCATCAATTAAGAGTAAATTTGTTTACACTGAGATTTATTTTTATGATCAAGTTACGGGGACATATATAAAAGTTTTCAATAGAGTCATATTACTTAATACTAGTTATAAACATGATCTGAAGAGGCGTGCTTCGGACATTTGAAATCAGTACAGATTCGTGTTTTAACGAATAAGTTAGAATACAACATCACTGAGTACTGCGTGTCTTAATGAAATTAGAAAAGTTTGATAATCGGTGATTCAGTGAAATTCATTGTTATTGTCGGAAATTCAGTAAGTCTCCTGGTTCGGTATTGATCAGTGATTCACATAATGAAAGTTCATATTGCTTAACATTAGTTCATTTTCTTGTATTGAAATGCTGTGATTATGGCATTCTGTTCCATTATACAGTTTCTTGCAGTATTGAATTAGCATACATTGTCGTTGAATACTGAGAATAGTAAACTAACCCGCGTGTTTATGCATGGAAATTGCATGGCAAGCACATTGCTTCTGCGCAAAATGCGTGCATGTACGTGTCTCGTGTGCACAGCACATGTATGCCCAGTTCTTGTGTACATGTGTGATTATATGGCAAAAAGATTTTCATCTACATAAATCTTCAAAGCGAACAACGATGGAAAATATAATTTAATTTGCATTATGGTTATTAACACAAAAGACTCGACCTGATTAGATTGGACAGGATGCGCTTCCATGATATTGGACAATTTGGCCTATTATGCAAATCCCCATAAGGAGACTCACTCGTCTCTCGCTTTTGTCTGAGGCTTGTCTAAAGCCCTGTTGACGAACAATGTCTTTTATATTGCAGCTTTTATGTAAACAAATACTCCATTCATGATTTAAAAGACGTGTTTCTTCAATTTTAACTCACGCACGAAGACATTCTAATTTTCAATTCATATATTCTGCAACTGTTTGTACTAAATGGCTAGCAATCATAATTTATTTAATTACATGTACCTATAAGTTATGATAAATGGCTAAATGAATTCAGTCTCTCATCAGTGGCAGACAATAAATTAAGGAAGACATGATTACGACATACAAAATTCTTAGTACAATTTACAAGTCAGACAAAGATTCTTGGATTGTGTGTTTTACGGTCAGGGGAACTCATATTCAAACCAACTATCCAAAATGAGTCACAAACACAATTGAAAATTTTGTCAATATCAAAGTAGTGAAGAAATTATCTAGCATATGAAGTGGTTGGAGTCAGAAGCTATACACAACCTCGAATGAAGATATGACAATGCACAAAATAACCGGAAACCTGAATACCAGTATGATGATTGAAGGCTGAGAAATGGGACTATAAATTTTATGCTCATCTTAAGCACAAACAGGAGAGCACGAGTGAGTATTAACCCTTCTAGATATGCCGCATATGCCAGCGGACAGGCCGCATATTATCGGTCCACATCAATTATATATTGTAATAACAATATAAAATCATTTGTTTTCCCATAAAGCCACGTAAAAATTACTTTCATTAAAATTAAAGAGTGAAACATTAACAAAATTGTATTTCATAAAAAAATATCCTAGGCAATTAGGTATGTTATATACGCCAGCAAATAAAAGTAACACAATGTAACACAATTTGTTATTCTTTGACCTGAATTAATCAGTTACGAAAGTACTTACGATCCTGTTCATCTTTTCTCAATCCATGGCGGCATTATTTTACAAACATAAAACAGCTTATGATCCTCGAAGCTCTAGGAGGCTGTTTACAAAAGTAATAACATTTGACTGGGAGTTTCGATGCTAATAAACTGTTTAATTAATGTCAATAAAGCCGTCAAAGATTCAGAAAAGATGTACAAGATCGTAAGTACATCTTACAATCGTAAGTACATAGGTCGTAAGTGCTTGTTGAATCCTGGTTTAGAGTAACAGGAGTAATTTTTTGTTTGGGCATGACTCCAAAATGAAGAAAATGGTTATTATTATCACCTTCAAACTTTGCTACTTAACACAGCTTAGGGAAGACGTCTTGGTGGAACTTAAAAAGTTGTCGACCCCTTGGGCCAGATTCACGAAGCAGTTACGCAAACACTTACGAACCTGTACTTCTTTTCTCAATCTTTGGCAGCTTTGTTTACAATTATTAAACAGTTAATGAGCTGCGAAGCACCAGGAGGCTGTTTATAACAATAATAACAGTTGATTGGGAAGTTTTTTATGTTTGTAAACTGTTTAGTAAACGTAACCAAAGCCATCATATATTTAGGAAAGATGTACACGTTCGTAAGTACTTGCGTAACTGTTTCGTGAATCTGGCCCCTTATCCGCAGCTGTGGCACGTTGAATCATAAGTCGGAAGTGTTCGTAAAGTACCTTCAAGATATCTTCCTTAAGCTGTCTTAGGCAAAGGTTAACGCGAAGTTGAATAGAAATAATAGCCATTTTAAATATGTTAGAAGCATAAACAATCATAAACCAACACTTATAACCCGGGAAAAAATACAATAAAAATTTGTTGCACTACGTAGTTTGAGATACATATTCTCTATCACTCACGACTCTCTATCACTCACTCTCTATCACTCTATAGCTCTGTTGTTGCTTCACATGGGTCTACGGGCCTATGCGAGGTAGCTCCTGTTTCCACCTGTGTGTTTCCAGCTGTCAATCGTGACTGTGAAACTTATTTTGGTGTAAGCTTCAATAATTCTCCATTGAAGCTTGTCCCAATTATCTTTAATTGTTTATGGAACATGTTACCGAGAAACAAATTGGATTTGGGGTTGATAGATTGTTTCAAGAATATGTTAGATATATATGAGAGACTTTGGGTGGATATAAATATGAACTGTGCAGTATGGGCAGTGTTATTAATTCCTGTGCTAATGTTTCAACAAACGTAGCTAATTCACAATTTGTCAGATGCTCAGTGGGTGAATTTGTGTATCACTCTTGCACGATTTTGAATAAGAATGCGTATAAGTTTCCTCCAGAGCGTATCTGCGTCTTCTCTAATCTAGTCCGTGAGAGGAAGGGGATTTCATGGAAAGGAAATTTGTGAGGAAATTGCCTTGCACTGCATGATATGGTGGAAGCCTTATTGAATAGATGATGCAGATTGCTCGAGTGTGTGTGGTTGTGGGAGTGTGTGTGGTTGTGTTGGTGCGTTTGTGTATGTGTGTGTGTGTGTGTGTATTCACCTAATTGTATTCACCTAGTTGTGTTTGCGGGGGTTGAGCTTTGTTCTTTCGGCCCGCCTCTCAACTGTCAATCAACTGTTTACTAACTACTTTTTTTCCACACCACACACACACACACACACACACACACACACACACACACACACACACACACACACACACACACACACACACACACACCAGGAAGCAGTCCGTGACAGCTGACTAACTCCCAGGTACCTATTTACTGCTAGGTAACAGGGGCATTCAGGGTGAAAGAAACTTTGCCCATTTGTTTCTGCCTCGTGCGGGAATCGAACCCGCGCCACAAAATTACGAGTCCTGCGCGCTATCCACCAGCTACGAGGCCCCCCAATCCAGGCTACGAGGCCCCCAAGGTGTGTGTGTGTGTGTGTGTGTGTGTGTGTGTGTGTGTGTGTGTGTGTGTGTGTGTGTGTGTGTGTGTGTGTGTGTGTGTGTGGGCGAAAGTATCTAATTGAGCTTGCGGGAGTTGAGCTTGGGCTCTATGCCCCCGCCTCTTAACTGGCAATTAACTAGTTTACAGGTTCCTCTGGTTCAATTGGTGACATTCACAAAAATACCACCAATTCTTGGCAGATTCTCCCTGAACAATTGCTCTGTATTTTCTCCTCTTACCATCCGTAATTGTTCATATTTGTATTTTATACAATGTGATTTATTTATAGATTACAGTAAGTAAACCTTACAGTAATAAAGAGCCTTCAAATGAGACATTAAATATTTTCGAATATCGCAAGAAACTAAATATTAAATATATACCAGGAGATATTCTGTGAGGCAACAGATGCCTCAAGAACCTTGCTGTTCCTTAGGCCGGATAATGTGATGAGCCGGATGGCCCGGCCTGTCACCCCTGGTGACCTTCCCCCCCCCCCGCCTCACTGTGACCCATCACGGTCCATGTGTCACACAGAGTGACCCGCCCCGGTCCAGGGGTCGCACCGTTGAACAACAAGTATCAGTGTTATCTCTCAGGATTTTCCCATGACTGATGGATCGTTAGACGAACTGGTCAACAGCTGGGGGTAGTATCAACACGTGACGTCATGAACTGGTCAACAGCATGATGGTATCAACAAGTGACGTCACGAACTAGTAAATAACATGTTAGGAACAACACGTGACGTCACTAACTGATGAATAACATGTTACTATAATATCTAAGAATCATCTAAGAAATGAGGTAAAGTGCTTGATGAGCATCAATGTTTTCAATCCTCTCATCTATCCTCTTCAGGTCAGCAATATATATATATATATATATATATATATATATATATATATATATATATATATATATATATATATATATATATATATATATATATAATATATATATGTATATATATATTGCAGTGTTGTAGGAATCTCCATCACCCGATGAATCAACAATCAGTTTGTATTTCTCTGTTAAACTGAATCTTGTCAAGACTTTTAGACTTATATTTTTATTTGCAATGCGTTGAAATTTTGGAGTTGTCTTAACGCTTTACTATAAGTTCGCGAACAGCTTTGTTTACGATGGCTTTTTCATTCTTCTATTTGTTTCAGTACGATTTATTTTGTTTACACTTTGCTGCTAGTTTTAGGCTTCATCCTTTTTAAAGTCCGTTATTCATTAAAGTCCGGTTAATCTTCCAAGGTACTCACTATGTAAACTGGACGGTAGAGCGACGGTCTCGCTTCCTGCAGGTTGTCATTCAATCCCCCCGACCGTCCAAGTGGTTGGGCACCATTCCTTCCCACCGTCCAATCCCAAATCCTTATCCTGGTCTCTTCCAAGTGCTATACAGTCGTAATAGCTTGGCGTTTTCTCCCGACAGTCCCTTTCCCTTTACTATATAAGCCGCAGGGAAAAAGTAAAACTCTTTACGGGCTATTCATGCCCGTGCCACCTCTTGGGTGACCCTATCTCTAAACATATCCATACATCTGAATGCTAATGTGTGGAATCCTAATGTGTGGTTTTACATATGTTTGCAAACATATGTATAACCTGTATATCTTAATTAATGGACGCAAGTATGTGTTAGTCTGCGTGTGGAGTATTTTTAATTCTGAAATAGTTTACATGTTCTCTGAAAGAGGAAAAGAAACCATGATATTTATGAACCTTAATTACGACGGTCGACAGCTCCAACAAGCATCATTTCCTAGACTAATTAGTCAGTAAGTTTTCCCCAAGCGCCCACTCGTTAAACTCTCATTAATGTTAATTTATGTAATCCATGATTACCTCCTGGCTGCTTAACCTCGGCTTCAGATTTGGTTAATTTTATTAATAGAGATCCGGACTCTTTTGCAGGCGCAGCCTCGTTTGCTCCAAGACCTTCAGGAATTTGTAAAAAAAATTGACACCAAATTTTCCTGCGGTTATTTCATCGTCTGTTTAGTTAATTAGCTGTTTATATTAGCTGCTTTGTCTCTTGTGTGTGTGTGTGTGTGTGTGTGTGTGTGTGTGTGTGTGTGTGTGTGTGTGCGTGCGTGCGTGCGTGCGTGTGTGTGTGCACTCATCTGTTTGTACTCACCTGTTTGTGCCAGCAGGATCGATCACCAGTGTCTTGATCCATATGATCGACTCATGTCAGATACACACACACACTACATGGAACCAGAACCATTGTCCGGAGGGGATGGAGGTTAGGGGGGAGGGGATGGAGGTTAGGGGGGAGGGGACATGTAGGGACGCTTTTCCGCTAGACGAGGTCGACAGAAGGGTACATATGGCAACAGGTTGACATACGGGTACATTTAGCAACACATGGACAATATACGGGTACATATGTCGACCAAATTATACAGTTATCGACACACGAGCAAATCGAACGAAGTGATTTCCAATCATTTGGAAATAGACGGGCTCTAGTGGCAATAGACTAAAATCTCTGTCAATCGTTCTAAATTATCGAATGAGCTTACCGCTTTAGCGATTACCACAGTGGACGGTAAAATCATGACGAGGGATTGAATTGTCGAGCCGGGTTATAAAACCCTTCGCTGGCATCTGCTTGTTTGCTAGATCTGTTTGCTGGAGTTGTTGTCTGCTAGATGAATGGCTTTTTAGATGGCTTTTCTGCTAGCTGGATGGCATGGTTACTTGCTAGATGGCTTGTTTGTTTTAGGATGGCTTGATTGATTACTAGATCTCTTGCCTACTAGCTGGATAGCTCATTTTAATTGTTGGATAGCTTGGTTATTTGACAGATGGATTGTCTCGTTGCTAAATGGCTTGAAATGTTTCCTAGTTATCTTGTCTGCTTGCTGGATGGTTTGTGTACTTGCTGGGTGGCTTTCCTGGCTGCTGAATGAGGGGTCTGCTGGCTGTGTGGTTCGTCTGCTCACTGGCTATCTTGTCTGCAGGGTGAAACGCTTGTATCCTCGCTCAAGATCTTGTGATCTTGCCTTGTTTGCTAGGCTGAATGTTATCTCGCTTGCCTTGTTTGCTAGGCTGTATGCTATCTCTCTTGGCCTCGATTATTCGAGCCCTTGTTTGTCTGGTCTCTAGATTGCATAATTTCGTGCGGGCTTGCGATTGCCTGACCCACTGAGAGCTGTTTATCAAGTCAATACACGAGATATATGCCCCTGGTATTTTATTAGTCATTTATTAGGTGGCGTTACTGAGTGCGTTATCAGTAGGATTAGTGTAAATATTTATCGATAATGTTTATGGCTAAAAACCATCTTCAATGCATTGACGTATGTGTTCATGCTGCCAGAGAGAGAGAGAGAGAGAGAGAGAGAGAGAGAGAGAGAGAGAGAGAGAGAGAGAGAGAGAGAAAGAGAGAGAGAGAGAGAGAGAGAGAGACTGAAACAGCCAGGTTTCGGCTGATAGGAGGACGTCACTTAGTGCACAAACTTTTTGACGAGCGAAGCCCCTACACTCTCGGGATATACTGAAGCTTTATCTTTGATATATCTTTGTCTGACAGAGTCGGAAAAAGAGAATGAAATGAAGAGGGAAAAATCGGATGATGTTCTAAATAAATTTCTTAATACAACACAGACCATTACAGCGCTTAAATTTATTATACGTTCACTTTTCTAGGTATAAATATCACCATATGAAACCACTGGCAATCGATCTCTCAATACTAAATTAATTTCCATCATATATGGTACCTCTGAGTACCTCGGGAACCTAAAAGTATTCACCTGCTTGCTAAACCATTCATTAAGACGTTGTGGTAGTCACCTTTCCCGATAAACACATGTGTTGAGTACCTAATATCAAATACCTTGACCCCTTAGACGAATTATTCAATCAATTACCTCATACAACTCTAAAGGCCGAATGCCCCTAAACAAAAATGGTCTCTTAAAGTCGTTAAAATTGGCCTCGAAACAAAATTAGAAATTAAAATCATTAAAATTGAACCCCCTTAAAGAAAAGAGGATTCTGAAATTCATTAAACTTTGGCCTCCTAAAAGAAAAGACAATTCTGAAATTGATTAAAATTGGCCCCTAAAATAAGGTATTCACCCATCTCTCAACCTAAATAAATGGTCAACTGTTTGTAAACGTTGAAGTTATCACTTGTTAGGTGGTTGCTTGGTAACACCCCCGTTCACAGACACGTGCTGGAGTGAACCCAGAACCTGAGTCACCTAGACGGGCGGGGGTAGAGGGGTGAGGGGGCGCTGGGAGGGGGGTGTGTGAGCTGGGGGTGCTGAGAGAGGGTGAGGGCTGGGGGTGCTGGGAGGGGGTGTGTGAGCTGGGGGTGAGGAGAGAGGGTGAGGGCTGGGGGGTTCTGGGAGGAGGGGTGTGCGTTGGAGGTGCTGAGAGAAGGGGTGAGCTGGGGGGTACTGAGAGAGGGTGAGGGCTGGGGGTGCTGGGAGGGGGTGTGTGAGCTGGGGGGTACTGGGAGAGGGTGAGGGCTGGGGGGTTCTGGGAGGAGGGGTGTGCGTTGGAGGTGCTGAGGGGGTGAGCTGGGGGGGTGCTGAGAGAGAGTGAGGGCGGGGGGAGTGCTGAGGGCGCTGGGAGAGGTGAGGGAGGGTACACTCGCGTGCCTGACTCTCTCCCTGTCTAGTCAATGGAGCAAATGTGTGAGACTTAAACAAAAATGAATTTTCTACTATGGTAATCGCCAATCCACTTAAAATTTTAAACGAGTCTGCGACATGAATCCTATATCTCACACAACCAATTTAAAATTTGTAGAGAATTGGCAATTTCTACGTAATAGTATTATGTGTGTTTTTCATAACATCACAAAGGAGGTGTACCTCTTTGTTCAGGTGTACCTCTCTTCACGGCGTATACACACTGAGTTTACTTTAGTCCTGGACAATGTTCAGGACTAGAGTATACATTCTTTTGGTCTGTATGCACTTGTGGCGGCCTTAGACACATACACATTATAGGGGCCTTGAGGCTGAGTGGACAGTGCTTGGGGCTCGTAGTCCTAAGGACTCTGGTTTGATTCCCGGCCGAGGCGGAAACAAATGGGCAGAGTTTCATCTTGATGCCTCTGTTCACCTAGTAGTGAATAGGTACCTGGGAGTTAGACAGCTGCTGCGGGCTGCTTCCTTGGTGTGTGTGTGTGTGTGTGTGTGTGTGTGTGTGTGTGTGTGTGTGTGTGTGTGTGTGTGTGTGTGTGTGTGTATGTGTGTGTGTGTGTGTGTGTGTTAGAAATATATGTAGTAGATATAATAGAGGAAAAAAATAGATTGTTTAGAAAGGTGGGGTCCAGGAGCTAATAGTTCGATCCTGTAGACACAAATAGTAAATACACACAGACAGGCGCCGAGTAACTTTCACAAATATACATATATCTAACCTGCCACCCGCAGTAAAACAGATATGAATCTCTCGTATTCATGCTCCAACTTGCCTTTAAAATCAGAAAAATTAAATTTCTTTTCGTCAAACTTTTTAGATTCTTCTTTCCTTCTTTCTTCTTTACTGCCCTCTCATTCCTCTTCACCTTGTTTTCACTATTAATATTATTATTGAGAAAATCCATTAGGACTATAGGTGGGCGCGACCCAAGATCACGGCATTCCCAAGTCGCATACTTTACCACTAGGCCACCATAGCTTGCAAACAACGAGTCACAATAACGTGGCTTTAAGATATAAAGACTAAACCACACACCAGAAAATGAGGAGACGACGAGAAATCGGTCCGTCCTGGACCGTTATCAAGTCGCTTGTGGCTTATAAAAGTCAGCGGGTTTTGACTTTAACAAATCAGCGATAGTCTAGTGATAGAGCATGCGTCTTGGCAATGCCACGTTCGTAAGTTCGAGCCTAATTCATAGCCCTAGTGGATTTTCTCATTGATATCACATAATGTAATTTCCGTGTGATTATTCAAATTCAAGTATGTTTATTGAGACAAGAAATAAATACATCTCAAAGGGATAGAGTAGCCTAGGCTATTTCTACCTCCCATGTGATTATTATTAATATTATTATTATTTCTTCTCTTCTTCTATTTCTTCTTCTCGTTCTCCTCCACCTTCCTCATCTCCCGTGCGTCAAGGAGGCGCTAGGAATCAATACTGGACACATTGAGCAGCGAGCAACGGCACGATGAAATATCCAACTTGACATCGAGCGCGGAATTTTTAGGGGGTAACTATTTTTTGCCTAAAAGTTGTAAAAGGTTTAATGGGGAGAGGGGCAGGAAGTTGGTTTGACTGGGAATATTGACGGTGTGGAGAGCAGGCATGTGGGTGGAGGAGCTTGTGTTAGTTTACAAGTAGCAGGTGTGTGGGTTTATGTTAGTTTACATGCAGGCAGGTATGTGGGTTTACGTTAGTTTACAAGTAGCAGGTGTGTGGGTTTATGCTAGTTTATATGCAGGAAGGTATGTGGGTTTCAGTTAGTTTACAGAGAGGTGGGTTTGTGTTAGGTTATTGTCATTCAGTAAGGGTTGTATTAGTTTACAAGTTTGAGATCTTGTATCTGTTTACAAGCAAGCAGGTTTAGTAGTGATAGTTATCGGGAAGGCAGGTGGGTTTATCTTAGTTTACTGACAGGTAGATGGGGTTATCTTAGTTTATAAGAAGGCATGTAGGGTTATCTTAATTTACAAGCAGGCAGGTAGGTTTGTGTTACTTAATTTGGAAACAGATGGGCTTACATTAGGTAACAGAGAGGAAGGTGTACATGTATTAGTTAACAGTTAGGTAAACAGGTTAGGCTGGCATGTTAGATTACCAAAAGGTAAGTTTACAATGTGGCAGGATACTTTACAGTAAGGTAAGTATAGGTAGAGGAGGAGGAGGAGGAGGGATAGAAATAGCCTAAGCTACTCTATCTCTTTGATATGTATTTTATTGTGTCAATGAACGTACTTTAAATTGAAAGTAAAGGAACCTTGGTTTACAAGAGGAACGGTAAAGTAAGATGCGTTATAGACAAGCAAGCAGGTCATGGTCAACTAAAAAGCAATCCCCAATCCATCTATCATCTCCATCCCTTCTGTCTCCATTTATCATCACCAGCACATGCCAACCCCCGCTTCTCCTACAAACCTCCACCACTCCACTCCACTCCCTCTCCAACAGACCACACCACTCCATTTCACTCCACAAAACCACCAAGACACCATTATCATCTGTCCTAACCTAACACATATCTCAAGGTCCTTCCACACCTCATTCCACCTCAGGGTTACATGCATTCCACTGAAGAATATCCCAGCAACAAATCACAGAGCCTTGGATACCCGAGTAACCCATTACAAATGCATAGCCTTCACCACAGAGGTGGTAAATCCAATTGTGAATATACTAGTTCGCGAACCAGTAGGGCTGGATTATATATAAGGATCAGAGGTTCCGTTTCTGTAATATTTCTTCTGACACATTAAAACTACTTGTAAACATTATGAGATTTGTAATAATGTGTGACATAATCAACAGTTAATGGTACACAAAGATAACACTTGCGTGATACATCAATCAGAAAATCTATTGGGACAATTGGGAGACTCGAACCAACGATCAGGAGGCTCCCAGTCGCACACCTTGCCACACTTTAGTGTAATTTTCTCTGTGTATCTGTAGCTGGAGCTTACGGGAGGTTACGTGTGAATCTTTGACTCGCTTCAGTAGAAGCCTCCAGACTTATTGTGAGTTCAGTGGAATCTCAGGTTCTGTGACTTATCCCTGTGTCATAATATGGTATAAGGTGCGTGGCTGGGAGTACCCTGGTCGCTGGTTCCAGTCACCTCGTTGTTCTAATTGGTTTTCTCGCTAGCTTATGTGTTCGAAATTAAATCTTTATATTAGTATAGAGGAATTTAAAGATAATGGTTAAACTTTCGGATGCGAGAAATTGAGAGAGAGAGAGAGAGAGAGAGAGAGAGAGAGAGAGAGAGAGAGAGAGAGAGAGAGAGAGAGAGAGAGAGAGAGAGAGATGAGAGCAGATGACATCTAGGGAGAGAGAGTTGATGGGAGAGACAGAAATCTAAAGACAGAGAGTGAAAGAGAGACAGAAATCTAAAGACAGAGAGTGAAAGAGAGAGAGAAAATTAGATAACGTAAGAGACAGAGAGTCTGTCTACGCAAGACGAGACAGAGAGGACACCTCAATAACTTAGTTTTATGCCGGCGCTCCTGTCCTTGGAACAGGTGTAAACACACCACTGGAGCCCACACACTACACCGAACATTTGGTCGAGTAAATCACGGGTTAATGTGAGAGAATGTGAACGAAATGTGCTCAGAGATACCATTTACCTCTCGTGCTCTGTGAGGTAAATGGCCTCACTGCCCCAAGTGAGGACAGAGAGTGCTCACTCTCATGTCCTCACTTGGGGCAGAGAGTGAGCACTCCGATTCACTTGGGGAGCTTCCAACCACTGACCTCACAAGCCGCAGCCCTACCAACCGAGCCACGAGCACCCACAATAAGGATGGATTCCATAGACACCCCAAACTGTATCCAACTGGAAATTTAGGCCTTTCCTGGGGAGCCACTTGGACTGCAGGTGTTGGGGTGATTTACGGCATAGTCTTAGAAAGTTCCGTAAGATGTACATAATTTAATAACAAAACATGCTCTCACTCAGCCCCTGAAATGTCTTTGTTTGTCAGATAAGTAGACTTAAGAACATATTATTAATCGCGATCGAAACATTAATCGGTGCTCATCAGAACCATAAGGGGAAGGACTAGGGAAGGACAAGTAGTAATTCATCGATGGATACTGTTTGCTTACTGGAGTCCTGTATTATATAGCTTCCTAATGCATCACACGTAGGTAAACATCTGTTCGATATCGTGAATATTGATAACCACCTGATTGGAATATTGATAAGCGAGACGTGAGTAGGGATTGTGTGTGTGTGTGTGTGTGTGTGTGTGTGTGTGTGTGTGTGTGTGTGTGTGTGTGTGTGTGTGTGTGTGTGTGTGTGTGTGTGTATTTGTTCTCACCTAGTTGTGTTCACCTACTTGTGCTTGCGGGGGTTGAGCTCTAGCTCTTTGGTCCCACCTCTCAACTGTCAATCAACTGGTGTACAGATTCCTGAGCCTATTGGGCGCTATCATATCTACATTTGAAACTGTGTATGGAGCCTCCACCACATCACTGCTTAATGCATTCCATCTGTTAACTACTCTAACAAGCCTGTATGTTTGTATCTGTGTATTTGTGTATGTATGTTTGTGTGCGTGTGTGTGTTTGTGTGGCTGTGTTTCTCACCTTCCGAGGACTACCCACTCTCTGGGCTAAAGATCTCCCAATCTACACACACCAAGTTCTGCCCTAATCACTCATAATCCAAATGATTAAAATCTGGAACCCTGAGAGAGATTTTCCAACATTGTTCTTAATAATCTGAGTTTGTTATTATAATTTTAACATAAATTCAGTTCCTGTTTTTATGCTATTAATTCATATCCCTATGTTTGCTTACGCTGGTTCCGATAGTATTTTCCTTCGATTCATCTGAAATGGTCGATCTGAGAAAGTTTTCTTCAAACACTTCCAAAAGTTTTTTCCTCTAAATGTTTTCTGTGTTATATATTCAGTTTGTTATATTAATTATAAGTTCCCACCAATGCCGAAGTTGTTAAACTTAGAACCCAATATATTTGCAGACGAAGAGTCACTATAACGTGGCTGAAATAGTTTGACCAAACCACACACTAGAAAGTGAAGGGACGACGACGATTCGGTCCGTCCTGAACCATTCTCAAGTCGATTGTGAATGGTCCAGGACGGACCGAAACGTCGTCGTCTCTTCACTTTCTAGTGTGTGGTCTGATCAACCCAATATATTTCTCCCCATTAATGCTATCTTTACATTCAATCCAGGTATAGTGGCTTTTATACAGCTTCATCAATCACACGCTAATTCAGTTCAATTAAATTTATTTTTCTGAACGAGCCTCTGATTTCCTTCTCTGACACTGTTTCACTCACCCTCCAGGGATGCTGACGAAGCCCATGGGACCAGCAGCCACGTAGGCACCATGCTGACGAAGGTTGCCCAAGCAGTCTACAACGGTGCCTGTGTTGGGGGTGTGGATGCTGCGGACGGCTCCCCATGTTGCGTCAACCTGCCGAAGGGAAAGTAGAAAGATGTTAGCAGTTGTCATGTTTTGTCATTTTTAAAAGGTATGGATTTGAAGGTTTTTTCCACAAGTATTTCCGACATTTTTCTATGTTTTTTGCTAATTTATAATGATTTGTTAATAATTTGTCTATAATCAATTGCTAGGTTAATTACCAGTGTCTAATACAATTTGTTAATTTGGTGGAATCGGGTAAATTCACCCATTATTCGCCTATCATGGTAGTAATGGTGCAATACTGTAGTGTATATCGTCACGAGGAAAATATATATGTCGCACTCGCCTATAACGCCTGAAGTACTGTTATTATACTTGCAGTCGTTTTCTATAATGGGGCGTGTTAAATTGCCCCCCCCCACCACCTCCCCACCCCTCACACACACACACACACACACACACACACACACACACACACACACACACACACACACACACACACACACACACACACACACACAGCCTATCGGACAGGTCCCTGGCTCGATTCCCAGTTGAGGCTTAAGCAAATGGGCATAGCTTCTTTCACCTGCTGTCTCTGCTCACCCCTCGCAGTAAATAAGAGCCAGGGAGTTAGACAGGTGCTGCGGGCTGTATCCTGGTGATGTGTATGTGTTACAAAGACATATATATGTAGTAGATATGTTAGAGCATAATAAGTCCGGAATCAGTACATTAGACAACTGACGGTTTGAAAGGCGGGGTCCAAGAACTAACAGCGTGATCCTGCAGGAACAAATAGCAGAAAGAAAAATACATACACGCATGCACAATTATACGAAAGAGTCGGGACACATGGCTAAAATACTTCAAAAAGAATCTTATAGATTGCAAAGTTGATTCAGGAACCGGTTATCAGAATTGAATTCCAGAGAGGGAAAGGTGTTGAAAACTGTGAGAGGCAAACAGGACACTAGCAGAGTAGTTCAATGCTTCCTGCATTAACTGGGAAATAGAAGATGATTGAATGCGAGGTCTCACCAGGTCCCACTAACACTTTTAACTTACTGGGCTTGATAAGAGTTTATAAGCAACCGGTTGTAATCCACTTAGCTCTTGGTGGCTACTTGGGGATGACTGTTCCACCTGCATGAAGCGACGGTCTCGCTTCATGCAGGTCGGCGTTCAATCCCCGACCGTCCAAGTGGTTGGGCACCATTACCTTCCCCCTGTCCCTTCCCAAATCTTTATCCTGACTCCCCTTCCAAGTGCTCGATAGTCATAATGGCTTGGCGATTTCTCCTGATAGTCCCCCCCCCTCCCTTCCAGGAGTATGTGCACCAGACTGGCAAAGATATCACTCAGAAGTAACAGTAAGTTAAGAGACAATCACCAAGTAACTGCAGGTAGTATAACCAACCACAAGTGAATGCAGGTGAAACAACCGTCCCCAGGTGACTGAAGTTATGAAGAAAAAACAGCAAACGGTCTGACAAAATTTATGAACAACTTTTACAAAATTTAAGAAAGCTTGTGGGCAGTTCATGCATTTTTAAAAGCTTGAAGAGAGAGTACAAATGCTGCCAGTTAGGTCTCCAAAACATTGCCTCTGGTCACTGCCACACAAAATGAGCTCCAAACCTACATGTCTGCTCTACATAATTAGTTTTCGGTGCGCTTCTTAATACGTAATGTATACATAATGTTTTGTGGATATTTCTCGTTAGGAATGCTTTGAATATATTGAAAGAATAACTTAGGTAAGTTTAGAGTTGGCTAAACAGATAAATTCTTGTATATTTAGAATAATAAGATCTGAAATAAACATATTTCCAGTAGAGGACGATCCTGTGGCTGGCAGTAGTGCTGGAACGTTACTAGTTATAGCACTCAAAGGTCACGTCCTATTGACCTGCTTTTCTGGTGTTTTCGTTCTAAATGCGCAATATACATTTACTTTTATACAAACTATGGTAATCGCACCTTAGTAAACGCTCACTCACCATTCGTTTCTAGTATAAATAAATTAAGAATATTTTTTATAATACTAATGATGACAAATTTAATTATAAACATATATTTCTCCATTACATGACTTCATAGTTGTCCAGGACGGACCGAAACGTCGTCGCTTCTCCATCTTCAGATGTGTGGTGTGGTCATTGAATCTGTACACTTGTGCCAACGTTGTTCAGTTGTTTTAGATGATATGTTTACAATGTTCTAAAAGCTGTTTTTATCTGTTCTTGAATGATAGTTGGAAAGTTATCATCCTCGTGAACGACGCTGATGGTTCCATATTCATGTGATGAATATGGAACGATGAGCGATGAGCTTGTCTGAGCTTCAGACATCGGCTCATCGCCGATGAGCTTCGGCGATGAGCTTGTCTTCTTACATATATGTTTTATTTTCTAACTCGAGAAATTGTCTGCTTTTCTCTGTTTATTGACGATGGGATCGTTTGCCCTCATGTGTCGTATGCAATTATTTTACATATGTCTTACATATTTCATCAGCCTTGTTTCTGAGTATGAGTTTTATGTAAGGTGTTCTGTTAAGTCATTTACATATATCAAGTAAAGCTCCTGCAACTCCAGGAATTTGTCTTACTCAATTTAAACTTTGTAATTCAAGGCAATGACCGTCGAATTCTCAAAAAAAGGCAACACGGGAAACTTATTATTTTCTATATTATAAGCTACATGTAAGGGAATTATTTGTCAAGTAAAACTTAATTCGTAAACACATGAAAATAAAGGAAACTGTATGAGGCATATTGGCCAATATGAGGTATCTCCAATAAATATGAACCGAAACGCAATCATATATATATATATATATATATATATATATATATATATATATATATATATATATATATATATATATATATATATATATATATATATAAATAAATATAAATATATATATATATAAATATATATATATAAATATATATATATAAATAAATATATATATATATATATAAATAAATATATATATATATATATACATATATATATATATATATATATATATATATATATATATATATATTATATATATATATATATATATATATATATATATATATATATATATATATAATATATATATATATATATATATATTCATCCGGGGATGGAATGGTGCCCAACCATTTGAACGGTGGGGAATTGAACGCCGACCTGCATGAAGCGAGACCTGTCGTTTCCTCTCCTGGCGAGAATATCTTGACTTACAACCGGTCAATCAGTGTAACGTCCTGCGTCTTGCTTAAAGATACCTCAGTAATTGCGTTCAGAACTCTGCAATCTTCAGTTCTTATCCATCTAAACCTACTAGGCACAGTACCCATGTAGCACATCTCTGTATTTTCTCATTGATACATCATCTTCTTATGATTTCATTAGGCATTCGACGACGATTTTGATTTGTCGTTTAGCTATGGCATTCCAAACGTCACTTCAAAAGACTATTGTGCTACGTTTTGAAGTGCTAATTGCTTCCATAAGCATCTTCAGAGTGTTATTTCATATGTGCGATTTTGAAACACAGTTTGGTTGCTTGGGCGTGGAGGACTTATTGGCTTCATCAGGTATGCTTTGACTTCCCACCTATATTGTGTCGGGGTAATGAGGTATATGCACTCGAAGGCGTTGGATCTTGCTCTAACAATGATCAAATTTAATTAGCAGGAGGCTTGATTGTATGACAGCGGTAGAGAGAGAGAGATTGTTGAACAATTGTGTGCGCATGTTTTGGTGAATGTGCTTGATCCTGTGTATATGTTTGTGCACATTCGCGTGCACATGCGTATATGTATTCACTCCATGCATTTGCAGCGCAAACATTAGATCCTGAGCCTCATCTGTTGCTCCAGTCTGCTTCAGCAGATGTTTAAGTCTGACAAGCATTCAGACAAGGTAAAGATGACGTAATATTGCAAGCGTGCACGCAAAGGTGATTTAATTCTGCAAGAGTGAACGCAAAGGTGATTTAATCTTGCAACATTGCCGGCACAAATCCTTCAGTCTACCTAGACATCTGCCATAGACTACCCAGACTGCCAGAGTTACACGCAGAGGTGACTCGATCTTGCAAAAATGTATAGCAGCATACAGGATACAGAGAGAATATCGGAAACCACATTAGCTTGCAAGTGCATAATTCCCTTTAACATCGCTTGCAACTTTGCAAATTTGAGCTGGGATTAACCAGCAAAATATGAACGCTGCGTTTTTCATGCAATTACCGGGAGTAAGTTGCTGGGTGGTCATGGAGGCCAAATATAGCTCAGTTGGAACGCCAGTGTCAAGGAACTGCAATTGTTGCGTCATATTCATGCACCGTGTTTTTAAACACACGAACAGTAGTTAAACTGAACTGGTATCGTTGCATATGCACGCAAACAAGTATGCAATCAAACACACACACACACACACACACACACACACACACACACACACACACACACACAAAACAGCCAAAACTAGAAGACAGAAGAAAAAGAGGTGATATGATCACTACATACAAAATAGTAACAGGAATTGATAAAATCGATAGGGAAGATTTCCTGAGACCTGGAACTTTAAGAACAAGAGGTCATAGATATAAACTAGCTAAACACAGATGCCGAAGAAATATAAGAAAATTCACTTTCGCAAACAGAGTGGTAGACGGTTGGAACAAGTTAGGGGAGAAGGTGGTGGAGGCCAAGACCGTCAGTAGTTTCAAAGCGTTATATGACAAGGAGTGCTGGGAAGACGGGACACCACGAGCGTAGCTCTCATCCTGTAACTACACTTAGGTAATTACACACACACACACACACACACACACACACACCACCGCTAACAAGCAATCATTCCAGACCCAGAAATGGATTCTGCGAAAAGATGTCTGCATTTCCATGACTCAAAAAGTATTCAATAATCTCATAAAACAGATTCCGACTCCAAAAAGAAAACTGGACAAGTGTAAACGCAGATATCACAATATAAATAGGATAACGGATGGAGTTCCTAAAGATTCAGTAATAAAGTCCATCCTATTTCACATATACATATAAAATTGGTCCATTCATATCAATGTTGAATAATAATTCAAAAACAAACACAACAGAAGGGAACTGTGATGTGCTGCAAATAGACCTAGACTCTCCAGGGGTGATGTGAATAATTACTACTGGGCGTTAGTCCAGAGAAAAAACAAATTGATGAGAGCAGTTAGAATACCTACATATTTGTACATACTAAATGGTAAATCCTGCAACGGAAAAGGTGTTGGACTTGTTAATAGTCATAACCCCAAATTTATTTTATTTATGTATATACAAGAAGGTACATTGGGTTTGTGAGAATACATAACATAGTATTTACAATCTTGTAAAGCCAAATCTAACGTCAGCTGTTCTTATAACAGAATAACGTCCTTTTTTATGTTTGTTGTTGTTGTAGATTTAGCTACTCAGAACAAGTGTCCATGTAGCACGGGCTATGGTGAGCCCGTAAACTAACGTCCGAAGCATAATACAATATGCTCAAATTACGAATGGGCTCCAAAACACTTTAATAAATGTAACTTACAAGTGCAAGACCAAAATATGTCTATCGTAGAACACTTGAGTATTTAGCAGTGGCTTGGAACTACCCCCTTTAAAAATCACCAACTTATTCACCAAAAATTTCTATTGGTTCGAAAATTTGAAAATGGCTGGCCACAGAGCTGATGGGAATGAGTTTTGAGGAAAGAAAATGAACTGGACTTCACCACACTGGATAATAAAAAGAATAGGAGGACATGATAACGACATACATAATTCTACAAGCACAAATTAAGATTATATATATATATATGTCGTACCTAGTAGCCAGAATGCTCTTCCTGGACTACTATGCAAGGCCCGATTTGCCTAATAGGCCGAGAGATTTTCTTTATTTTCAATAAATTGTTTCCAATTAGTTTATTAGAATTATTATCATTATATTATATCAAGAACATAAATTTTTTACTTAGTTGTGTTAGTTTAGGTTAGGCTAAGATAGATTAGGTTAGGTTAGGTAGGGTTGGTTAGGTTCGGTCATATATCTACGTTAGTTTTAACTCAAATTTAAACAAGTTAACTTATAAATAATGAAATGGACAGATTTATCATTTCATAAGAAAAAAAATGAGAAAAATATATAAATTCAAAATTCAAAATTAAAATTCAAAATTACAAGATTCAAAATTACTTGAAGCTGAAGTGCAGAAATATTTCAATGCATATTTGTCTTCTTAAATGTGATATAAATAATTGACATAAAATATTAATTGTTGGAAATACTGATGTTACTGAGTACTGTGTACGATAATACTGAGTACTGTGTACGATAATACTGAGTACTGTGTACGATAATACTGAGTACATCCTGGATATTACATTATGGAGAGAACATTTAGGAGAGTACATTTAAGTGAGTACATTTAGAAGCCTACATGTCGAAGAGTACATCCTGGAAAGTCTGTTTAGGAGAGTACGTGAATGAAAATACATTCAGAACAGTAAATCTAGAAAAGTACATTTGGGAATGTATATTTAAGAGAGTAGCATTTATGAATTTCGAGAGGAGTACATCTAGGAGAGTACATTTTTGAGCGTACACGCACGAGAGTACCTATAGGAGAGTATATCAAGAAGAGTATATTTAAGAGAGTACATGTAGGGGAGTACATCTAGGACAGTAAATCTAAGAAAGTAAATCTAGAAGAGTACATTACAGGGAGTAAGTACATCTTAGAGAGTACATCTAGAAGAGTACACATATCCAGAGTACACAACACTGACCTTCGTCGTGGCCTCAACAAGGAGACTGTCAAAGCTCTTGAGACATTTGGGGTTGACCACTACAGACACTCCCTTGTAGAAGGCGTCCCCACTCCTGTATATGTGAATCCTCTTCCCCTCAGGCAGTTGCATGTGGCGAGACATAGTTGTGGTAGATGTGATGGTGGTTGTGGTGGGTGGTGTGATAGTAGTAGTGAGTGTGGTGGTAATGAGTAGTGTAGTGGTAGTGAGTGTGGTGGTAATGAGTAGTGTAGTGGTAGTGTGTGTGTAGGGGTGGTAGTGGTGTGTGTGATGGTGGTAGTGTGGTTGTGGTGGTGAGTGTGGTTGTGGTGGTGGCAGTACCTTAAGGCCAGAAATATTGAAGGTTTCTAGCACAATGGAACCGGAAATATTATTGTTTCTACTACACTACTGGTTTCTATCAGACTTGGTCCGAAAATATTTCAGGCTTTTATCATAATTGGTCTAGAAATACTTATAATTTCTTGTACACTTGGGCCGAAAATATTACCGGTTTCTATCACACATGGACAGGGAATATTGTTAAGATCGTCTGGAAGATGGTACAATTGAAACCATGCATCGAGTGTTGCCTTCCGAACAGTGAAGATAGTTGAAGAATTTTATGGAACATGATTTTCTAGTGACCTTGAAAAAGTTATGAAGAAAGCTTGAGAAGTACTGAGGAATAGTTCCGAGAAGCGGGTCAATCACTACGGGGGTCAATATTATTGTTTTCTCAATCACTACGGGTCAATACAAGCAAGTGAAAGATGTCGAAATAATTGTCCCACTCTTGATCTAAAGTATCACTGAAAATGCACGAAAAGATATGAAGTGTTTTTCTGTCTCAGGATTAATTTTAGTACGGCGCTGCCTCTCTCTCTCTCGTAAATTAGCTCGTCATTATAACAAATGTAGTTTTTAAAAGCTTTTCATTGATTCTTCACACGCATCTGATTCACTGACTTCAGGCCTTTATGTACACAAACGAATCTTGTGGTCATAATATATATATATATATATTCAGGGAATAGTATTCAAAGCTCAGCAAGCTCACTTTAATTTCGAAAAACTAATAAGTAAAACGAGTCCCTCACTCTCTCTCTCTCTCTCTCTCTCTCTCTCTCTCTCTCTCTCTCTCTCTCTCTCTCTCTCTCTCTCTCTCTCTCTCTCTCTCTCTCTCTCTCTCATCGTCCAAGCCGCTCAACAAACACGAAACATTCCTTGCGGATCGAGCAACACGTTCAGCCGAGTGCGGAGTTGCAGTTTTTTTACCAAGTCGTGAGTCAGTTGACTAGAGAGACTCTGGGAACATCCAGCGCATAGGTTCGAACCCTCATCAAGACACTTGTGGATTTGTTCACTCGATGTATCACGTTATTGTAATTTCTGCGTGTGCTGTCGTCCATCTTAACTGGACTGAGAGCCTGTGCTCGCCACCATTACCATCGCAGCACCTGACGAACTCACTACATCAGGATGATACAAGGTTATCTCCTGATAATTTCTTTGCCAACATCAATCACACAAGAAACACTTTGATGCATATCACTAATTTGTCCTAATCACACACATGTTTTTTTTTCCATTCCTCCTTTAATCCAAGAATAATTCCACTCGGTTAGATTATTTAAGCAGAAGACAATCTTCTTTTTCCAAGTAGGAGATGGTCATCTGTTCTGTTTATTCACAAACAGATGGAGTGTTGGTGGCGTTCTCAGCAGCGCTGCTGGTGGCGCCTTGACGCTCTGAGGAACACACTGTGACTGGCCGGGAACCTATTCATTATTAATATCATGAAGCCACCGCTTGCAACTGCCAGAACCGATCGTGATTTTCAAACAAAAAACGCACAAGGACGAAAAAAACATACAGGTTGAGCTAGGCTATCTGAGCACAGTGCTTGCCTGTTCATCCGGAAAGCTCGTTGTCTCTCTCTCTCTCTCTCTCTCTCTCTCTCTCTCTCTCTCTCTCTCTCTCTCTCTCTCTCTCTCTCTCTCTCTCTCTCTCTCTCTCTCTCTCTCTTAGTTCCCCATATGTGTTATGTGTGTGTGTTTGAATCCGTGTCGTTGGAGTGGTTGGAGTGTGGCGATATCGGGTAGTCGATATAGTGGTAATCGATATCGGTGAAGAGACAGGTACTTCAGGTCACCTGATGCTTCTTATTATGCTTGGATTTAACGTGGATTTAAATTCTGGTGAATGTATTCGGTGGAACTAAATGTGTCAGAGACATTATTGTATTCATTGTAGCGTTCACACCGGGTCCTGATTTAGACATATGATGTAAAAGTAACATCATTCATTATTGGAAAATGAGTATAGACCTTCGGTTAAAAGTACTACTGGTTGACCAGACCACACACTAAAAGGTGAAGGGACGACGACTTTTCGGTCCGTCCTGGACCATTCTCAAGTCGATTGTGGTTGTGGTACCACTGGTTGTTATTGTGGAAAAACTCGTCTCAGTCATTAGTTAAATGGTATGTTTAGGTATTTTGCTTCAATGGTTGTGCTTCTCGAACACAGAAGCTGGAAAGTGTATTTTGAATAGCATATTATATGTTATTGAGAGCGTGAACTCGAGATGGAGTTATTTCGATGTTTTTCAAAGCATCTTGTTGCTTAGAATATTGTGACTTTATTAATGTAGCTGTTTTATTAGCACTCCATACAGTGCTCTAGCGTTTGTGACTGTTATTATGCATCCATTCATTTTTCAGTACCATAAATAATAGGAAATTAATTACAAGTTATACAAAACAAATGAGTGTTTGTTTCCAGATCACTTTATCATACATCAATGAATTATCTATTTTTCGAAAGGTTTAGATAAAAAGTATTTCTTTCGTTGTTCATATTTTGAAAGACCGTTGAGACCGTAGGAAATGAACAGCATCATTATGAGTGCTCTCCTATTTAGGCATATAATAAATTAGTTGCATTGTTTGCTAGTGGAAAACGGAAACTAGATATTTTTAACTCTTTTTAAAATTCTCAACAACATGATACGAACATGATCTGCGTTATTCACTCTTAAGGATTTACGAAACTAGCTGGCTTTTGTTTTCAGAGTTGAGTCAACACATTATCTAAACTAATTTGCCGAAACACACAACTGAACAATGCGTTTTACTTCACTAATAGCTACACAAAACAACCGTTTTGATTCAGGTTGTTAGTGTGAGATGACAGTGTCGGTCTTCACACTAGCTGGAGACACCCAACAGCTGCTTTCCCAGCGTACACGAGCACCTTCAACACCCACCAACACATGGCAGTGACTCAGTCACTATCACTGACACAAAGTGGCCCGGAGCGTGGTGGTGGTGGTGGTGGGTGTAATGGTGGTGGTGGTGGTGGTGGGTGTAATGGTGGTGGTGGTGGGTGTAATGGTGGTGGTGGTGTGGTAGTGGTGGTGGTGATGGTGGTGGTGGTGGTGGTGGTGGGTGTAATGGTGGTGGTGGTGGGTGTAATGGTGGTGGTGGTGGTGGTGGTGGTGGTGGGTGTAATGGTGGTGGTGGTGGTGGTGGTGGTGGTGGTGATGACGCTGGTACTCTGATGCCCTTTCCTCTCTTCCTTTTTCTCCCATTATTACCCAAATAATACACATCAAGTAAATAAAAACAATAATATTTAGGGTTGTCAGACAATATTAAAGTCGTCTCTTGTTATCTGACCTTTCACTGAAGGTTACTCTCGTTCTCCCACCATCTTCCCCACCCTTTCCCTCTCCCTTTTCCCTTTCCGTTCCCTCCACCTTTACTTTTCCGTTCCCTCTACCTTCCCTATTCCCCCCCCCCTCACCCTGATACACTGACATATCTCCCGTCGCCTCGGATACATTGACCTCTCTTCCCCCTCACAAAAAGATTTTTCAGTGTCGCATACATTTGTCTGTATTGTCATAACATCTGAACCGACCCTGGTGGCGCAGTGGGAGCACACTCGCCCCGCGCTTCGCCAGCGATTTGGTCTGTGTTCGAGTCCTGACCAGAGAGGACTGACTGAACGCCAAACATTCGAACCTGTTCACCCAGCAGTAACTAGCTGTTAACCCATGTATAGTGTTCCATAGAACACCAATAGGACAAGGCTTACCCATGAGCTATGGGAAGGTAAAGTTCTCAGCCTGTTTAGAAGAGTCAAAAGTCATTTACCCAGAGTTCAAGTCATCTAATTGCTTCATATTATCTACATATTCATGTATAATCTTATATGTATATCAGACATGCATATCTTTGATTTAATAATCATACGTGTGTCTTTTTTAACGTGCTTGCGGTGTCTAGAACGTCTTCAAGATCGGTCAATAAAGAAAATTTAATAATTCTAACCAAAATAATCAGAAATGTCAATCATCGAAAAAGGAAATAAGTAAATTTATGATTATTAGAATTGTTTTATAGCACTTGGGGTGAGGCAGGGTGATGTGGCAACACCTGACAACGTGGGGTGAGGCAGGGTGATGTGGCAACACCTGGCAACGTGGGGTGAGGCAGGGTGATGTGGCAACACCTGGCAACGTGGGGTGAGGCAGGGTGATGTGGCAACACCTGACAACGTGGGGTGAGGCAGGGTGATGTGGCAACACCTGGCAACGTGGGGTGAGGCAGGGTGATGTGGCAACACCTGGCAACGAGGGGTGAGGCAGTGTGATGTGGCAACACCTGACAACGTGGGGTGAGGCAGGGTGATGTGGCAACACCTGGCAACGTAAGGTGAGGCAGTGTGATGTGGCAACACCTGACAACGTGGGGTGAGGCAGGGTGATGTGGCAACACCTGACAACGTGGGGTGAGGCAGGGTGATGTGGCAACAACTGGTAACGTGGGGTGAGGCGGTGTGATGTGGCAACAACTGGTAACGTGGGGTGAGGCGGTGTGATGTGGCAACAACTGGTAACGTGGGGTGAGGCGGTGTGATGTGGCAACAACTGGTAACGTGGGGTGAGGCGGTGTGATGTGGCAACAACTGGTAACGTGGGGTGAGGCGGTGTGATGTGGCAACACCTGGCAACGTAAGGTGAAGCAGTGTGATGTGGCAACACCTAACAACGTAAGGTGAGGCAGTGTGTTGTGGCAACACCTGACAACGTAAGGTGAGGCAGTGTGATGTGGCAACAACTGGTAACGTGGGGTGAGACAGGGTGATGTGGCAACACCTGGCAACGTAAGGTGAGGCAGTGTGATGTGGCAACACCTGGCAACGTGGGGTGAGACAGGGTGATGTGGCAACACCTGACAACGTAAGGTGAGGCAGTGTGATGTGGCAACACCTGGCAACGTGGGGTGAGGCAGTGTGATGTGGCAACCCCTGGCAACGTGGGGTGAGGCAGTGTGATGTGGCAACACCTGGTAACGTGGGGTGAGACAGGGTGATGTGGCAACACCTGACAACGTAAGGTGAGGCAGTGTGATGTGGCAACCCCTGGCAACGTGGGGTGAGGCAGGGTGATGAGGCACCACCTGGCAACGTGGGGTGAGGCAGTGTGATGTGGCAACACCTAACAACGTAAGGTGAGGCAGTGTGATGTGGCAACACCTGGCAACGAGCGTCTAGTAACAGATGTAAACAGTACTACCAGCTCAGCCCATCGACCCGTTGGCAAGTGCCGTCATCAAAACACTTCATTCATGCTTCGTTTTTATATATATATTGTTCTGTGTCTTCATATTTCTCGTTTTTTATCCATATTTCTTCTGTCTCCCCTTTACACCTTTTTCTCTCTTCTTTATTTATGAATTTATTTTTATTTTTATCTCTTTTACATTCTTCATTTGTTTTAACTATACGGCTTTCCCTCGTTTTCTATGAATATCCGGAGTAAAGGGTAGACTAAACTGATCTAGTCACAAACTTCTTTATTTATATGGAATTCGTAGGAATCAATACGACTAGTAAACCTCTCGGTTGGCATGGCTTGTATGTCTGATGGCTTGTATGTTTGATGGCTTGTATGTCTGATGGCTTGTATGTCTTATGGCTTGTATGTCTTATGGGTTCTTTGTCTGATGAGTTGTATGTCTGATGAGTTGTATAACTGATGGATTGTATGTCTGATGGGTTGTATGTCTGATGGTTTCTATGTCTAATGGCTCGAATGCCTGAGTTCCGCTTGTTGTCTAGTTTTGCCACAACGTACAAAATAGAAAGTGCTAGCCTAACTAGCCCCTAACCTAACCTAACCTAACCGTTGCGTAGAAAACGGGGATATTTGAGACCTGCTACTTATCATAGTGCTTTGTAATTTGTTTATTAGGGGCCATAGCGTTTAAAATGAGACGCATTAGTTGAGAGGACGGGTTGGAGAGTTAGCTAATTGGGTAATTTCAGCATGTTTGGGTAGCCTGCTTGTGTAAGTGGTCTGAGTCTGAGGCTGAGAATTGGTCTGAGCTTATGTTTGGTGTTAAGTTTATCTTTATGTCGAGTGTCTGGCGCTACGCTAATGTCTGTATTAGGTCTCTGAAGCTAAGGTTGTGGGTTTTGAAAACTGGAGGTAAATGTGGGCAAAATATAACCAGTCGCCGTTTTTACTAATTTGCAAATTTTCGGTATAAAGAGTTGTAATTTAATACTACAAATATGTACAATCATTCTGAATTATATGTGTAAGGTTTATATTAAATTTTGTCCCGAGGGGCGAGTTTATTGGGCAGCGCCACTCATCTTGTGAGTGGACACACCGCCATAGCAGCATGTACAACACTCCTCAATAGGAAGAAAACCCGCTGGGTTGTTCATCCTGTCCCTTGTACCCAGACACAGCTGAGACTTGCTTAACTGTCTCAAGTGAACAGCTCCTCAAACAAGAAGATTAACATCTATCAACCCTTAAAAGTTTACGTTATCTTGCGGGTGCAAAATGGGGAAATCTTGTAAGGTGTTGGGTGTTAAGCTTATATGTGGCTCTTATATTTCTCCCGCTCGAGCATTTACGATTCGAGAATTATTTATCATTCATATTTGATGAAGGATGACCAGATAAACATGATCAAGTTCGGCATTAATTTGGAGAGCGAAGGTGCATCACTTTCCAGGTACAATAATTTATTTTGTAAAGTTACCCATCCTGCTTGTTTACGGTTACTTCTCTTGTTTGGCTGTACTTGTTTGGGGGGGGGGTATGGCTTTGTTAAGATCTTGATTACTGACTCAGTTTTCCTTTTAATCCTCAATCTAATTCGTATCCTTTGGGTCACTCGTCGCTTTTTTATTGCTGATACTTCACCTTTTCTACAAATTTCTTTCTTCTTCTTTAGCGATTTTCCTACTTCATATCCCCTATTGCAGAACATTTTTCCTTCCTTCAATTCTTATTTCTTTTTCATTCCTCCCTCCTTCCTTCTTTCCGGGCTTCTTATCGCCTTTTTTCTTCTTGTTTTGTGTATTCATTTTTACTTCTTAATTCTTACTTCTTCTTCTTCCACTTCATATTCTTATTTCCTCCCTTCATTCTCTGCTCCTTATCTCCTTTACCGAATTTCCTGTTCTTGACTTCACTTCTCCAGCCTTGCGCCCCCAGCCTTTCTTTTGCATTCATCTACTCCCTGTCCCTTGGCCTGTGTTCTAATTCCACATCTTTCCCACAACCTCCTAGTATTCTTGCCCCTCCCTCTCTTCCTCTCCTTGTCTTCTTCTTCACCAGGTCCTCAGCACTCTCGTCAAGCCTCAGGCATATAATTTCACCTCGTAGACTGCTAGTGTCATTCAGGTAAGGAGACTCTAGTTTCGTGTATACAAACTCGCATTATTGTGCCTATCATGCCAGGGTGTACTGTAACGTGGGTGCATTCTTGCCAGGTTGCACTCTAGGAGCACTCTGCGCTCTCTCTAAAATATTATAATTTATTTCCTCTATTCACGTCTACTAAGAAATTTGCTGAATTTGATGAATTATAAGATTTTGATGATTAAAATATCAACTTTTTAGGACTTCTTATTTTATTTGATTGATGGGCTTTAATATACTTATTTTCTCACTCGAATGATCTTGAATTAGATATGTGCTACAGTGACCGTGCAAAAAATAATGTTAATTAGAGATTCGATTCGTCTCAAAATAGTCTTACGCTTTGGAATAATGTCGATGAAGTCACAATGGAGGAACGTAAACTACAAGAAATTGTCTATGATAAGATTGTAATAGTTGTTTTGTAGAAGAAAAAACTGAGGTGATCTTAAATTCAGTATTTTTAGATGAATGAACAATGAGTAAATAGAAACTAATAGAAATAGAACTTATTTAAGGAATTTATCAAAAGGAATACAAATAGATTCACTGGCTACGTTAATAAGACTCTAATGAAAAGAAAATTGTGAGTGTAAAAATGTTCATCTGTCTGAGATTGGAGGCCAAATGTTACGGACCCATTTCACCCATTTTTTTCATGTAATTGCTGTTGGGTACGTGCCCAACATGGGTCTTTGGGATTCGCATCATTGAAAACAGTACCATGTGACAACAATGGCACTTTTCGAGGTTATTGGGTCCCTATAATTGCACCAGAGGTGGTACCTCTTTATATATATATATATATATATATATATATATATATATATATATATATATATATATATATATATATATATATATATGACAATGTGACAATGTCAGACCACGGACTCCTTCCTTGACTCCTTCTGAAGATGTATTATTATACGAAAGTACTTAAGGAAATTCCTGTTTCATTTTTCCTCCGTGGTCACATTTTTAATCACGTGTTTATTTTCGTGATATACACATATATATATATATATATATATATATATATATATATATATATATATATATATATATATATATATATATATATATATATATATATATAATATGCGCGAACAAGCTTGAATGGTCACCAAGCCAATATGCAACAGAAAACTTCTCATCCCTGAAGGATTCGAACCCAGATAGCCAGGGCTCCATTCACCATGGTGTGTCCAGTACTTTAATCGCTAGGCCACATTAACTGTTCAAAACACTTGATATCATCAACTCACTTCATCATTCTGGGCCCGCTTGAGTAACATTTAATGTTAATAAATTAACGTTAAATATATTAATGTTTACTAATATAATGATAATGATACATTTGATAATGAAAGGTCATTATTAAACACGATAATGACCTTAAGATGATGTGATACATGTTATATTTGTCATGTGTGTGTAACAATGCTGTTGCTGAATCGTTAAAGGATATTTTTTAACTGACAAATACATATATAAATATCCCAGTCAATGCTAATTCTCTTCCCACCAAATGCAACGGTAAATTCCTCCAGCATCAACGTTGAAAGGATCTTTTCAACTGTGTCAACTTTTGCCTGGCGCTTCCTCTAATTACGATTGGACTTTACTATGGTAACAATGGAGGGACTTGGTGGACTTTTGCTAAGGTCTCCAGCCATTACGACTATCTTAGTTCCGTACTGAGATAGAAGAGGAGAGAAGAAGGTATGTGGAGAGGTTCATGAAAGAAAATGAGAGAAAGAACAAGAAGAAAAAGAGATTGAGTCTTTCTCTTCCAATCTCTTTTTTTTCTCTCATGTTATGTCTCCTGGAGGAGGGATTGGAGCCCAATCTTTCTTCTCAGAACTTTTATATAACTTTAAACTTGTCTCTCTTATAACTAAACATACAATGAACAAATTTAGTACAATGAACAAGTGTACTAAACATACAGTATATGTACCTGTTGTCACATGAATACACAAAATGCAACAAATAATAATTCACCTAAACAGTTGTATAAACGTAATGTATTTCACAATATAAGGGTCATTGTTGATCCTTCCAGTTGGGTGTGGGGGCGGGAGGTTCCCTACATCCGACCATCGCATGTAAAGCCGGAAATCCTGTTAGCCTTCTGGGATTTTCGCCCAAATGGAGCTCTGAAGTAGAAGTCAATTTTATTTCATGCTCCATATTACTAAGCTTTGTATTCACCTGCTTCCGACCTGAGGTAAAATCGGATAATCTCATACTAGGCTCGTGGATGGACTGTATTCTAACTCGATAATTGCTGGGGTTGTATGCGATTAACAGATGTGCTTTAGACAGGAAAAGCGGGTTGTAGTGTGACGCTTTCGGAATGGGAGACGGGAGGGGTGTTTAAGGAAGGGGTGGGGAGGGGGAGGGATAATGGGAGAGGGGGTGATGGGAGGGAGGGAGGGAGAGAGAGCGTGCTGGGAGTGATGGTGTCCCTCAACGAGGCTGTTTAGGTGTGAATGGGAGTCCGAGCGGGTCAGTGGTGTACCAGGTTCAGTTCAGGTACCAGGTGAACTACAAGGCACCAGGTGTACTACAAGGCACCAGGTGTACTACAAGGCACCAGGTGTACTACAAGGTACCAGGTGTACTACAAGGTACCAGGTGTACTACAAGGTACCAGGTGTACTACAAGGTACCAGGTGTACTACAAGGTACCAGGTGTACTACAAGGTACCAGGTGTACTACAAGGTACCAGGTGTACTACAAGGCACCAGGTGTACTACAAGGTACCAGGTGTACTGCAAGGCACCAGGTGTTACTACAAGGTACCAGGTGTACTACAAGATACCAGATGTACTACAAGGTGCCAGGTGTACTACAAGGTACCAGGTGTACTACAAGGTACCAGGTGTACTACAAGGTACCAGGTGTACTACAAGGTACCAGGTGTACTACAAGGTGCCAGGTGTACTACAAGGTACAAGGTGTACCACCAGGTACCAGAGGCCTCATTACAGGTCCGTGCTCACCTGTCTGTGAAATATATAATTATAGTCAAACACGTGTGTCGTTATATATATGTTTGTGACGAATTATTTGGCCCTTGGAAAGCTATCGCGATTTTCGTTCTTACAAGAAGTGATATTTTATCGTTTTGAAATACTCGAATTTTAAATCACCCGAGACAAATCCAGTAGCAATTGTCTCTTGATATTTTGTGAAGAAATTACTGTTTGTGATAGCTTGATATTAATACTGATAACGAACGCAAACATTGTATCCAAAAAAAATTTAGTGGAAAGATATTGCAAGCCTTCACCTTGTGTTCGAGACCTTATCAGGATGATGAACTGATTAATGATAGGAGAAAATTTACGATTCAATTTATGATGAAGATAACTGTGAAAAGTATTTTATGATTGATGAAAAAATGAGTTAGATATCTGATCGTCCAAACGAGTGTTGACACAAGCGATGATTATAACGTGATTAATCTCATAGAGCAACAAGGGCTTGTATAACTACATTGTGCGTGGGTCCTTGGCTGTGTGTGCTTAGGTTCAAGTTGAGTATATAACAAAAATCAATGTAAGAACTTGGAAGAATGTTTAATATCAGATAGAACGGACACGCGCGCGGGTGCTCACACACACACTCACACACACACACACACACACACACACACACACACACACACACACACACACACACACACACTCACACACACACACACACACACACACACACACACACACACACACACTCACACACACACTCACACACTCACATCTGTCAGAAGAGTTTGAATATAATCTCTTCTGTCTACAAAGGAAAAAATGTAAATAATCGGAGAGAATTAGTAGAGGTCATTTCAAGCAATGCCCTTTTTCAGGTACAGTATACTTGATGCGCATACTAACAACATATCTGATAGTTTACAAGTGAAAGTAAACCTGAAATGTAGACGGGATGATCTACACATTCTCACATAAGACAACCAGTAGTCAAACGGAGGCACAATTAAACAAAAAAAGCAACTGCAGGTAAGAAAGCAAACACACACACACACACACACACACACACACACACACACACACACACACACACACACACACACACATTCGATTCCCGCACGAGGCAGAAACAAATGGGCAAAGTTTCTTTCACCCTAAGTGCCCCTGTTACCTAGCAGTAAATAGGTACCTGGGAGTTAGTCAGCTGTCACGGGCTGCTTCCTGGGTGTGTGTGTGGGGGGGGGGGGAAAAAAAAGTAGTTAGTAAACAGTTGATTGACAGTTGAGAGGCGGGCCGAAAGAGCAAAGCTCAACCCCCGCAAAAACACACAACTAGTAAACACACACACACACACACACACACACACACACTCACACACACACACACACACACACACACACACACACACACACACACACACACACACACACACACACACACATTTCCCAGGGCCAAACATCTGTACCTATATTTTCCTTGCACTTAAATAAACAATTTCCTTGTATATGTAACATGCTACATACTTCCATCAAATTCATTCCATTTGTATTTCGTTCAGTCAAAAACTATTCCACTGCACCAGAATTTGTTATATTATTTTTACTTTCATGGACGATACAAATATTTCCAAGCTTTTATATCGATTAAAATAGCAGAATTGGCAATTGCAAATTTGTGTTGAAAAAATATAAATTGACTGCATATAGCCACTCTCTTTTTGTATTTGGCATTTACTCTACGTGCCCAACCAACTGAGAGTATACACACTGACAGATATACACACCGTTTATCGGTGTATGTATATACACCGAGTTAACATTAGTCTAGTACTATTATTGTAATGTCAGAGGAGTGTCTTGGTCGGCCCCTATGCCCCCCTTGAAGGAGGGTTGGCTCCCTTCCCACGTCCGTATATTTTAGCAGTTGTTATTATGTTGGTGTATTCAGATAATGACTTGTACAATGTATGTTCAGATGACAGATTTGCCTTCTTGGCACAACCGTTTTTGTTACGGTGGATCGCTATAGTGCATAGTGAAGATAGTAAGAGTGAAAGAGATAGTGTGTAGTGTAGATGATGATAGCGAGCAGTGTTGGGGGAAATGGGGAAACGTGTGTGTGTGTGTGTGTGTGTGTGTGTGTGTGTGTGTGTGTGTGTGTGTGTGTGTGTGTGTGTGAGGGTGAGGGTGAAGGGTAAGGGTATATTTGGGGAGAGATGGGGAGGATGTTACAGTGTTGGGGAGAGACGGGGATGAGTCTCATCATGTCAGATGAGACATATGTTATCTGCTGTGAAGGGAATGATAGCAAGCCCACGTGTTTTTATTTCAATATCAATAAAAAATAGCTTATTGTACATTTTTCAAGTTTTTTTTATCCATTTTCGTCCCAGTTACATCAGTTGATATCTACCGAACCTATTTGACATTTACATTTTTACATTTACATTTATATTTTCATATACGTTTTCCCAGTACTTTAACGTTCCTGTTCCTCTTACTATCGTCTAGTGTCTCCAATGTCGAATGCTTTTTTTCACATATATTCAGTGTACAAAAGTACTTTCCCCACAATATGATGTAAATATGTCAACATAAAAACAGCGTAATATAATGCAGGATTTTTTTATTGTGTTTTTACTATAAATGAATTCATTAACACGTATACATATGTATGAATACGCATTTATGTACACGTAAAACATACATACATACATGCACACGTGCATATACACATACACGCTCAAACGTATTCATTAGCCCTAAATATATATACACACACATAATGCAGGATGACAAGCAGCTGACACAATACATTTCCGACGAAGGCCAGATATCACGCGAGAAATGATAGCACCCCTCCCACACAGACGCAAACACGATAACACAGTTATATCACAGTCGCAAGAACTGACCAAACTCTACCAACCATTCTACCAACCACAATCTACCATCTACCCTCTACCATACGCGACCAATCTTCCAACTTCCATCCCGTCATTCAATATGTTTTCCTTCAATGTCTTATTCACCGACCGATTTCAATATTAAATTATAAATCCGAATAAATATTTGTGTTACTACCTGATGTTCCTTAATTAGCTGGAACGTTAAACTGGTCGTAATTAGCGTAGTTGTGTTCGTTATGTCGGTGTGTGTTGGAGCATAATTAGGTCACACGACCTGACGACCGGATGCTGGTACGGGTGTTTGATGAGGGGTGTGGATGAGGGGGTGGATAGGGGTGGATTGCGTGGGTGGAACTGGTACAGGTGTTTATTTATGGGAAGGGAGCAGGAGCAGTGTTTGGAAGGAGTGGGAGAGATGAAAAGTGATGCTGGCGACAGATGAGAGAGAAACTGGAAGAGAGAGAAAAGATTGGGGGAAGGGAAGGCAGATGGGGGGGGGATTGTGTTGCATGTTGATGGGATGGAGATTGATGGGTGTGATGGTGTCCCTCAACGTGGCTGTCCAGGTGGGAAGGGGTGTCCGGGCGGGCTACAGTGGGAGAGGAGGAGGGAGGGAGGAGAAGGGATGGAGGTATATTCTGGTGTTTATAAAGCAAATAGAGGGTTGATCGGGGGAGGGGGGAAGCAAGGAAGGGTGACAGAGGTGAGGCAAATTGATGTACCGGAGAGTGGAATGAGGAACTGGAAGTTGATGTTGCAGTTGTGTGTTGGGTGGAAGTGGGTGTTTGAGGCTGTTACTGCTACATATGTTGATGAGAGATGGAAGGATGCAGGTCCTGGTGGTGGGGATGGAAGATGGACGTGAAACTGAGGGAGAATATGTAGATGTTGCAGACAGTTGATGGCAGTTGACGGACACATAGGGGAGAGAGGGAGGGGGGGTGAGGGGGAGGTAGGAATGCGTAGACACCCATTGATGGCGAGATGCTGTAGATAACAGAGGCCCCGAGGGGTGGGTGGGTGTACCGGTGGAATACGAGGCCTGAATAACAGCATAACGGTAATAACAGTTTCGTTAATCCGTCCTCTGCTCGAAATGTACAGCGTACACACACACACACACACACACACACACACACACACACACACACACACACACACACACACACACACACACACACACACACACACACTCACGTGTACTGATATACAGTGTGTGTGTAACACTGAAGGGCCACGAATAAGGTACACAGGCAGACGCTAGGTAACCAGATGAACAATCGAGGTATTAAAAGGAACTTCACTCTCGTGGTAGTGACGAAGTAGAATGAACAAAATAAAATGGGTGACGAGGGCAAACTCCATACGCAAATCTATATGTAAATTTGTCACAACCCACAGGTCAGGTCAGTAGAGAGACAGCTGTGAGCGACAGCCTACATTCTTAAAGGGTTGGCGTTCGATTCCCAATAATTCAAGTAATGAGGACACTTTTCCTTTAGTCTGTCATCCTATCCCAGCTCCTAGCCTGGTCTTATATCCCCTTTAAGTATTATATTGCCGTTCTGAGTTACCACTTTACCAAACGGATCGAAAACATGTACATCAGGAACTTGATGGTTGTGATGCGAGACCCAAGCGCTGAAGCCCCATTTCCACAGACACAGTTAGGTGATAAGAACTAGGTGAGTTCACACACACCTTCACTTGACTTCCTCGCAATGATTAAAATCCCGCGGGAACCAGAGAATACAATGTGAAGCCTAAATCTCATTACTCTCGCTCCTGAACGACATCTTCCCATCAGCTTCAATCCCCTTGATGAAAACGTTTATATTAATCCTCCCTTTCTGTTCCAACATTCATTACATAAAAGTTTATTTAAAAAAAATAGGATTCGAATGATAAAAGATTTAGTAATCCATAAGATTCTTCTTTTTAAATAGTGTCTTTACTTTAATAAAATAGTTTTTGATAGGAATTGGGCTTTCAATTTATTACATTTAGTTTTTTGTGTTAACATTCACAAATTTGTTCATAGTTATAGTTAAACTATTTATTTACCTATGACTTCTCAGCTTGTTTAAACACCTGCAAAAAGCTATATCTGATAAGCTTTGAATTTTTGAGTTAGAAACTTATAGGTAATTATGTCATCATATTCAGTCAAATCCTCCTTGAGTTCGATATTTTTAGATTTATATAAATATTTAAATATCGAAGTTTCTCCTCAGGAGGCAAGAAAGGGAAACAGTTGTTAAATATCATTCAAGAAATAATGACATTCTCAACTCCTTCCTAACCTTCAAGCAAACTTTTCAGCGTCATCTTCACGTGTTGTTCCAAACATTCGCCCGTCCTCCTAAGGTTTTCCAACGTTAAGAAAACGGCCAGTTAAAGTGTTCTCTAATAATCTACCAGAGGACTCAAAACAGAAAACGGGACAGTACGTCACTTTCGCCAGCCGCTTCCATTTTCTAGTACGGTATTTTTTGGCCTTATGAAACGCATTCGAGGGGAAATGCAGTTCTTTGTAGGAGGACAGGTTGAACCCACATCCCCACCTACACCCTAACACACGCCTTCACCTACACCTAAATCCTCACTCTCACTTACACCCTCACCGTCAAGTGTTCCCCATTTTTACCCCCTCACCATCACCTATTTCCCACACTATCACCTACACCCACGCCGTTACCCACACGGTCACCCACTCCTACATCCACCCTTCTTAATGACCGTACTTCCACTTGATGCCGAGCGTTTATTTGAAGCAAAAAATTTAGCAAATGTTTGTTTACGTCTATCAGCTGTTTAACCCCAACTGTGTTTGTTTACGTCGGTCAGCTGTTTAATGCCACAGCTGTGTTTTACGTGAGCGTATAGACAGAGTCAAAGTAGGGCTCGCAGCCTCGTGTGGCGTTCGTGCTTATAAGGCGTTAAAATATATGAAAGTATATATGCAAAGATCACTACATAGTGGAAACTTTTTGGTCGGGTGTCAAAAGGAAATATCAAAATATGCAGACTGTCAATATTAAGTATTGCATTCTGCCCTATTAAAATATTCAGACTGCATATCATAGTCTGGATAGTTATGGACAACAAAGTCTGATTGACAGACTACATATTAAAATATGTAATCTGTCTGTTTGTCTGTCAAATGTTGGAGATCAGACACTTGGAGCTAGCCTCACCCAAATTTGCACGGGGAGAGGTCTGTGGTACGGGACGGACACAGGTCAATCAGGGTACACATAAGTTAAATTTTTGTTAAGAAATATTGCATATTATAAACACACCCAGGCCATTTTCTTGGTATATTGTCAAATATGGCGTGTGATCAACGTGGACTTTTTAATGCCAAAATATAATATCTGAGACCGAAATAGTTGTTTCTTGACTTTTAATAATAAATTATCTGAAAGAACTTGGTGAAAGGGGAGGCTGGAGGGGTTTCGAATGGGGGAAGACGTGGGGAAAGGACGAGGGGAAGGACCAATGGGATGAGGGGGAAATAAGAGGGGGTAGAATAGGTGTTGAGGATAGAGACAGACTATCCCATAGTATCGCGGGATACCCCTCCGAGTATATATATATATATATATATTTATATATATAAATATATATATATATATATATATATATATATATATATATATATATATATATATATATATATATATATATATATATATATATATGAGGGCGGCTGTAAAGGCCACCCAAACAAAGACTGGTATAAGGTCCACTTAAATTCTTCATCCACCTCTTCTCCCTTCTCCTTTCGTCCTTACCGCTTCCACCTATTCCTTGTGCACTTCATCTTTTTTCCCTTCTCCTTCTCCACCATCTTCTTCCTTCCCCATTTATTTTTCCTTCGCCACGGGTTCCAACAATCTTCCCGGAGAGAGAGTTTCATGCCCTGGTGAACCCCTTTGAAGGCGCAATGTCCTTGGATGACGAGAGTGGTTACTATAGGGAGCTTTGGTGGTGTATTGGTGTGTGTGTGTGTGTGTGTGTGTGTGTGTGTGTGTGTGTGTGTGTGTGTGTGTGTATGTGTGTGTGTGTGTGTGTGTGTATGTGTGTGTGTGTGTGTGTGTGTGTGTGTGTGTGTGTGTGTGTGTGTCAGTGTCTGTGTGTGTGCTTGGGTTTTTTTGTGTTTGTCTTACAAATATATTATTTTATGCAATGACTCGGTTCCTAGTTTAATTTTATTATCATATTAACAGTTTTTACATATAAGTAGCTACAGCCCTATTATATTTATAACCCATAATACTAATGATAACTCCAAAAACTTGTGAAATTCTTACTAACATTTCTAAATTACAAATTTGTGTCTCTAGTTTCCATACATGTTCCTCGTTCTGCTATATATAGCCTTGAAGAATGTTTGTTTATTTAATTCATTTTCCTTAGGATCATATATGTCGTAGATCTTTTAAGTTTTGCCCCGAGGAGCGAGTTTATTGGGCAGCGCCACTCGTCCTGTGAGTGGACACACCGCCATAGCAGCATGTACAACGCTCCCCAATAGGAAGAAAACCCGCTGGGTTGATCATCCTGTCACTTGTACCCACACACACCTAGGACTTGCTTAACCTTTTTAAAGCCTTATGTGCAGTAGATTTGAAAGCTTAATGTCTAGAGGCTTTGAAAGCCTTGTGTGTAATGGACTTGGAAGCCTAATGTGTAGAAGTTTGAGAAAAATATGAGTAGAGAAATTGGAAATTATGTGTAGAGGTTTGTATAGTTTTATGTGTAGGTCTTGATGCCTGAGTGTGCCTGGGAGTGTTCATTGCATGTTATCTTTCAGGTGCACGAAACACAAAGATTCCAAGGAAAAAAATAATGTCTGACGATTGTGATGACGAGGAGCGCCACGACAAAGCTCTTGAGCTTAAGACTATTAAGAAGTAACCACCATGTAACTTACATAGAACAGTATACATATATATAACTTGTTCCTAAATTATTAAGTAAAGAAAAAGGATCAATGGTATTTACAGTGCCTCTTATACAAATTATAGAACAGTGAAGTTTTTAGATATGAGCGTTATATTTTCAGATTTGATTAGAACAAATATACCATTTTCAAGAAGCTGCCGAAAAGCCACTTTTACTCCTTGCAAACCCGGCGTAAATGGCCCCGAAAACAGAAATGACTTGACACGAACAATGGTCGGACAGTGGGCCGGGCCACGGAGCCCCAGCACTAACAGACAGCATCAGGAAGCTCTGCTCCGTCGAGGGTCGTCCTCTGCGTCCATCCTCCCCGCTAAAGGGCCTCCCATGGACCCAGTTACACGCTCATCCATACCTACGGATCCAAGAAGATGGTCTCTCATGGTAGTGCTGGTTGTAGTGCTCTGTCTGGACCCAGCAGGGTCCAGGGCACAAGACTCCAGCGTCAAACTCCGCCAGGGCACCGTACAAGGGGTGAGTAACAGTACAGAAATTTTCTTGTCATTATTACAAGTTAAAATGTGTCTTGTATTGAGTGATTCATCAGACTATCCTGGGCACTGACTCGTGGCTTGTTTAGTAGAACTCTCGAAAGTTCTACAGGTAGACTACAAGTAAACTTCACAACACAAGTAAATCCTGGGTTCTGTGCTAGGACTTCATTATTCATAATATATTTAATATAATTTGTTTTGTTGGACAAAAAAACGTAACGCAAGGTATGAGATTAATGTGGATATTTATAAATTGATTAGTACAAAGGATCTGAGAATAATATTTGATAAAGACCTTAATCGAAATTAACAGCGTATTGTTGCACTGAATAAAGCAAAAACACATGTAATATGAATGAAAATAAGATCCTATCCTAAAATATTATCCTTTTATTTTGCATCAGTGAGATTTACCTGAGCTATGCAAAATGGACAGATATTTTCTTAAAAGATGCAACGAAATGCATCGTCATTTTATGAACATTAAATATTTATTTCTCACACAGAAATATATATATATATATATATATATATATATATATATATATATATATATATATATATATATATATATATATATATATATATATATTTTCTAATGTCTTAGCGTTTTCTCCTGGTAGCTCACAGAACGAGGGGAAGATATGAATTATCAAATTAATTAAGCGCATAAAATAATAGGGTATATCGTAGTATTGAGAATATTTAATCAAAACAAAAGTCCCAATAACGGATTAAAATATAATAAATTGTTTTAAAGTAACGTATATAAGCACTGACTATGCAAAAATTGAAGAGTTCTATATGGGGGATAGCCAGATTCATGTGTGTCAACAATTTGGTGTAAATTAGGCCAGCCTCACATAGGCCAGTAGGCCTATTGTTGTGTTCTTGGCGGGTATGTGCTAGCTGGAACATTGCAGAGCTCATGTGTTCCTGCTTGATATTGCCAGTAGGCCTAAGCAGAGTTCATATCTCGAACTCGTTAGTAAGCCTATTGTAGCGTTCATGTCTTGCTTAGTTCAACAGGCATATGATTATGGGTCTGTCTTGCTTGGGCCAATTGGCCTACTGTAATGTTATTTTGCTCCTGTGTTCTTATTTCATTATGAAATATTATGAAACAATTGTAATTTTATATTTCAGATACAAAAAGCTTAATATAGATCATCTTACTTCAGAGTTTCAATTTTTAGAACAAATATCTTATCCGCTTTTCTCAAAACACTCTTAAAGGATGAAAGCTTTGCTGAAGCGGCTTTTTTTTAATTCATTTGAGGAAGCCAAAGCGAGCAAACCAACTTTATCTTCGCTTTTGTAGCGAAGGAGAATATTTTTAATGAAAAGCTAGTCATTTTCTTTTCTTATTTTTTGTTTAATCTCAGTTTAGGAAGTTTGTAGTTGTGTCTAATTATTGTCCATCGTCTTGTAAAAAATTCCTGGTTTTGTTTAATCTTTTACTACTTTCGTTGTCCGGAATCAAGAAATCAGTCCGAAAACTTCTGTTAATGTACTTTACCTCGTTATCAAGCAACATTGTAATTACAGTAACTGCTCAGACGTTAAGTAATCAAGAGAGAGTTAATAGAATTAACGAGAGATTTAGCGGCAACCTCAGACCGCAACGAGGAGTTTGTCGAGTTGATTCCAGGTGGAATCCGAGGGAGATTAACGATGTCCGTCACATTGATAATGTCCACACATACACACACCACCACACACACATACATATATACGCATCCACAAACATTCTCACGCATATGCATACACGCACACACACCACCACCACCACTACCACTACCACGCACTCATTCATACATATATATACGCCTCCACATACATACTCACTCACAAACATACACACAAACAGACACACATTTACCTTAATGTTAGGTTGCACGTTACACTTGTTGGCTTCTCAAGGCCACCGGAAGTGCCAAATATGACGCAGCATCCCGCAGTTGATTAAAAATGAACAAAAGTACGAGGGAGAGTGAGTGTGAGTGTGTGTTTGTGTGTGTGTATGTGTGTGAGTGTGAGTCAAAGTGGGTGAGAGAGTAAAAGTGCTAATAATAGAGTGTGAAAGGGATAATAGGTTAAATATGTTAAACAGAAATTGGCAAATCTGCTTTGGATCTAATCAAGTTTGTCCAAAATGTAACTTGTACAAAACATGAAAAGTGAAGTCAGAAAAGCTATAAATGATTGGGTGGAATGGAAAGGCAAAAAAAATTAATAACTAACCTAACCTACCATAGGTCTAATTAACTAGTGTCTGGGCGTATCCAATAACCCAGCTTAGACCCTGGTTCGATTACATTAGGTTATGCCAGATTATAACTGTTTTTCTCTTTCGTTTTTATCATACTTTTACTCTTTCTCCTTTACAGTCATGTGTTCTTTGCGTTTTTTTTGTCTTAAGTGTTTTATTTACGCAGAGACATTCCAGTTTGATTACATGTATACTATAGATGTTTGGCCATAATAATGAAGTTGTTAGTGTGATTATGTATATATAAACAAACATTTACTTGATAATTTATCAACTATGCAACAAGGGGTTTACCATTCAAGAAATAATAAATTATTATGGTAAGCTGTATAAAGCTTTGAAACGACTTCAGAATGGTCCAGGACGGACCGAAACGTCGACGTCCCTTCATTTTCTAGTGTGTGGTCTGGTCAACATACTTCAGCCACGTTATTGTGACTCATCACCTGTAAGCTGTATAATATAAACTGTCCAAGTAAACCATGTATACTCATCACTCAAAGTCCATTTAGAGTCACTGGTGACTTTAATCTAATGCACTTCACCTTGCAGGTGATGCGGGAGTCTAACAGCCGGCAGATCTACGCTTACCTTGGCATTCCTTACGCTAAGCCTCCTGTAGGCGACCTGAGGTTTAAGGTGAGTGTCCTAGTGGATCGGTTGGTGAAAATGGGTATTATAATGTGTTGGGGAGAAGGTGAATGAGTATAATTATAGGAGAGAGAGAGAGAGAGAGAGAGAGAGAGAGAGAGAGAGAGAGAGAGAGAGAGAGAGAGAGAGAGAGAGAGAGAGGACGGGTTATAGAGTGGGTGTGAGAGAGAGACTGGGGGATGATTGTGTGGGAGGGAGAGGCAGAAGGGAATTTATTGTGTGGGAAGAAGAGGGAAAGGCTGGACAAATAAATGCTGGAAGTGTGTGGCGACACAGTGAGGAAAATGGACAATAGGAAAATGAGAATAAAAGTGAGCTTCGGAAGAAAAAAAGATGACAGAGAAAGAGTGAGATGGATAGATGGAGGGAGGGAGAGAGAAAGAGGGAGAGAGAGAGAGAGAGAGAGAGAGAGAGAGAGAGAGAGAGAGAGAGAGAGAGAGAGAGAGAGAGAGAGAGAGAGACGGAGATGAAAGGATGAAGGGAAGGAGAAAGGCAACGTGAAACGTGAGAAGAGCGAGAATGAGAGGCAGACAGACAGACAGAGAGAGAGAGAGAGAGAGAGAGAGAGAGAGAGAGAGAATTCCTCCCTTTAATTTGAATATAATTTCAAATGGTGTTCCTTAAAAGGAGATTTTCATATTTATTCACTCTTCGAGCCATGATCATCAGTAAAAAATTTACGTAATAAGGAAAAGCAGAAAAAAAACAGATAATACAATTATTTTCAGAGCCTTTTTTGTGAGAATATGATGGTGAAAAGGATGAAACATTTGTTTGTGTTTGTAAAAACGTTCACTGTTCATCTTGATGTAATTTTTACTTGTTTTGAGGAAGCTAAACATTAACGTAAAAGCATTTTCATTATAAGCGCCTTTCATAATCTTCCGTCTTTTTTTATGTGGATTTTGTGACGCAAATTGCAGAAAGACAGATAAAAATGTGTGTGTGTGTGTGTGTGTGTGTGTGTGTGTGTGTGTGTGTGTGTGTGTGTGTGTGTGTGTGTGTGTGTGTGTGTGTGTGGTGCAAATCTGTTTGTTGCAAAAAGTTCTGGGTGTGAGGAAGGGGTGAAAGTGTAAATGGATCACCAGACGACAGTTCGAGACACAGAGCAGGAGAGGACAAGGAACAGGAGGCTTTCAGGTACTCGGCAGACAGCTCAGGTTCAAGGCAAGACACACTTACTGGAGTCATATGGTGGACGCAAATCTTACTGTGCCCCCAATACAGGGGAACATTAATAATGATGCTGACAGTAACGAAGATGAGTAAGATGATTTTGATGATGTTAACAACGAAGATGAGGATGATGATAATGATGAGAGCCAAGACAAGTTTATACGAAATGATCATTTGTTAACTATCTGTACGCCAAAGCTCCCTTTGCCTATTTCCTGATCCTAAAGAGAAGAAAATCCCATCCGGGCAAAAGCCAAGGGATCCAGTTATCTCCTGACAAAGAGCGTGCAATCGCCTATCGCTAATCGAAGATTTTCCGAGTGGCTAATTTTGGGGAAATTGACAAATCCTGCGGGACTTGTCTACAGCGCTGGCGGATTCTCCAGGTATACTCACCTAGTTGTGCTTGAGGGGGGCGGGGGGTTGAGCTTTAGCTCTTTGGTCCCGCCTCTCAACTGTCAATCAACTGTCAATCAACTGATGTACAGATTCCTGAGCCTACTGGGCTCTATCATATCTACATTTGAATGTGTGTGTGTGTGTGTGTGTGTGTGTGTGTGTGTGTGTGTGTGTGTGTGTGTGTGTGTGTGTGTGTGTGTGTGTGTGTGTGACTCGGGGAATGGGGAAATCCCTTCCTGTCAGTTTTTTTACAAAAGTATTAAATAAAACTAATATTTAAAATAAAACTAATATTCAAAATAAAACTAATATATAGAAAATAAAACCAATATATAAAATAAAACTAATATATAAAATAAAACTAATATCTAAAATAAATACTAAAATGTTCAACTAGTCCACTGCTACCTATTTGGTACCCCGGTATAGTCACCTATAAGCTTTCTTGGTATATTTCAAACCCCCGGAATACCTTGTTGTAGTCATTAACCACTTGATCACCTTTGCTACGGTCACCTGATCACCTGTCACTAATCACTCAGTACCCACCCTGCAGCCCCCACAACGACACAATGGGTGGAACTCAACGCTCTACGCCAACAAGATGGGGGCTGCCTGTCCCCAGCCCTTCCTTATGGGGGTCCAGATCGCCGAAGACTGCCTTACACTCAACGTCTGGATCCCTGAGGTAATATATATATATATATATATATATATATATATATATATATATATATATATATATATATATATATATATATATATATAATATCTGTCTTCCCAATTACTAGCATTAAAATTTTATTTTTTGTCTGTTCTTTTTACTTTGCTTAGTATCGTCTTCTCTGTGTTTTATATCTTTATGTCTGTCTCTCCCATTTTGCCTTCTTCCTTTCCTCCTGTTCACCCTACCTCCCTTTCTCTACTGGTATTAGAGAATCAGAGGTTCCTCAGTATGATAATTAATAATGCAGCCTTCTGTAATTTCAGTCAGGAAGCTCCCCTATTCTCCTCTCTCTCTCTCTCTCTCTCTCTCTCTCTCTCTCTCTCTCTCTCTCTCTCTCTCTCTCTCTTTCTTGATAGTAAAGACTGCAAATCCTTTCTTAATTAGGAAAATTCTGCGGCAGTAATCAGGACCTCACGGTCGCAAGGATTCACATATTTAGATGAAAAGGAACAGAGGTTTTTCTGTTCTGATATGACTGTTAATTATTACAATAAAAATTAGTTATAGTATTAGCAGAAGTAGTATTATTTGAAGATTATTACACACATTATTTAAGTATAATGTAGTGTAGTGTAGTGTTACTTTCATTATTATTATTATTAATACTTCACAGAGTAATCACACAAACGTAACTGTATCAGTGAGAAAATCCGTAGAAGCAGTGATGAGGGTTCGAACCCTCATCAAGGCCCTTGTGGATTTTTTTTCATTATTATTATTATTATTATTATTATTATTATTATTATTATTCCGGCTGCTGTTGCTGTAACTACTGCTTCAACTACCAGTACTTGATATCATACTTGACCTGTCAGCTTGATCTATGACCTGGTATTATTCTTGAGCCTCGTTTGGAGTCAGGAACTTGTAATTTGACCGAGTACGAAGACCCTTAACCTGCTATGTAGATTTGACTCGTTATCTGCTATCTGAACTTGCCTGTTACCAGAACTTGATATCAGACCTTGACTTAAGACCTGGTATCAGAATTTGACTTAACACCTGGTATCAGAAATTGATTTAAAACATCAATTTGCATAATTGATTACACATTGAATAATCCATCAGAGCCTATTCAAGGACTTGATAAAAATATGTAATCCAATAATGCTTTACAATGAGCATTAATGATTCAGTAATTTAGATATATAATGAAGTCAGTGATTAATTATTTTGACCCAAAATATTTTATCCCTAATTATGTTGACCTGATATAACGCTGACTCGTAATCACAGCCGGAAAGAATATTCGCTCGTAATGATACTGACCTATATTGATCCAATATGGTGTTGACCCAGTATGATATTATCCCAGTATGATGTTAATCCAGTATGATGTTGACTAAGTATAATGTTGACCCATTATGATGTTGATCTATTATGATTTGACCCAGTATGATGATAGACCATTATGATGTGACTTTCATAAACATTGTGATCTATACTTATATTGATCTTTAATGACCCATGACCTACAATGATTCCTGTCTATGATAACAATGGTGTTGACCTAGCGTGACCCGTAGCTTTGGCCATGTCAGGTGTTTTATAATGACCTTAGCCTGTAATGATGATGATGATGACTCGTAATGGGGATTTTCCAGCTGCCGCGCGGGTTCCGTCAGTACCCGGTGATAGTGCTATTGGAGGGGGAACTCTTCGTGACCTCTGCCTCTTCTAGGTTTCCGGGTCATGACCTTGCCGCCTCTGACCTCATCATCGTCTCTCTCAACTACCGAACAAACGCCTTCGGTGAGTTACTAGAAATTCCTATTTGTGTTATAAGTTTTTTTAATCGATAATCATTGTTGTTTTTTGGTTATCTTGACTTGCTATATAGTCGTAATGGCTTGGTGCTTTCCCCTGATAGTCCCTCTTCCCTTGTTATCTTGATAATTGACAATATATATCTATGTTATATATATATATATATATATATATATATATATATATATATATATATATATATATATATATATATATATATATATGTTTCATATATTTTAGCATTATACAAAACTTTGTCAATTTTATTTATTTATTTTTTTTTTGAGATATATAAAAGAGTTGTTACATTCTCCATTTTTTCTAAAGGATGCCAGCTTTAGGTATTTATCTGCTGTTAATCTCACAAATCGAATTACAATTGATAAGCGTTGACGGTAATTCAGATAAATGCGATTTTAATTGGAAAATAAATATGGTTTATGTTCTTCAGATCCCGAAATGTTTAATTGGAAGGTGAATACTATTTTGCTTTAATTGGGTATATTTTTCTTATTCAACATGACTGGCGAGAAGGTTCGGAATTTCGGTTATAAGTATAACAACTTTATATAATAGAAAACTGTTGTGATTTACAATTACGGGAAACTATGTTAAAAAATATATATTACGCAGAATCCTAGATATCAAATGAGTTATATGCATGAATTACATTGGGTGGATATAAAAAAGAGCCGCCTCATATGGGTCAACAATCCCTCTACATTATCCTCTATCCTTACGTCCTAATGCTGCTCTTCGCAGGCTTCCTGACGTGGCAGGATCGTGTGCTGCCCGGCAACCTGGGGCTGAGGGACCAGTCTCTGGCCCTACAGTGGGTCGCTGAGAACATCGACAAGTTCGGTGGTGACCTGACCCGCGTCACCCTCCTGGGTCACTCAGCGGGAGCCGCCTCCGCCGCCTACCACCTGGTCCTTCCTCGCAGTCAAGGTCAGTCTTATTGGTCAAGGTCAGATAGTTCTAGAGGTCGAGGTCAGTCAGTCTCGAAGGTCGTAAGGTCGTAACAGCCAGGACCAGCCAAACCTGCAAATATCTGGAATCTCTATTGTTTTGGTCGGTTAATTCAACATTAAGGTAGATCAGCTTGACAATCAAAGGTAGTTTTTTAGTCGTTTTGCAGCCAAGATCACCTGAGTATACAACGTTTCTGGTCACGAATTAAGTTCTATGTTCGTCTAAACACTAAATCTTTACACTTGTTCTCCCTTAACCAATCATAAGGAAATATCAATAACGCTCCCAATTTATCCCTTAACATCAGTAACTCAATCGCTTTATAGGTTTATATGTTAAAATCGAAAGCCAGATTATCGCTGAGTTTAATTCTTTGATCCGTGGTTCTTTGATTAATATTTTATTCATTTTGAGCCATATTATGGTTCATTGGCATCAATCCATGAACACAATATTACAAATATATAATCCCTCTTAAGCCTAGAGGATCAGGTCAGAATAATGAATTGGGATGGGACGGGTGAAAGGAATGGTGCCAAACCACTTGGACGGTCGGGGATTGAACGCCGACCTGCATGAAGCGAGATTATTGCTGTTTTCCTTTTTTTCATTTTCCAATAAACTGGAAAATAAACGCGCTTTCCAGTAGATAATTTCTGAATAAAAAGATAGGTCAAATTAAAGAAGTTATTTACAGATAAAACGTGAGATTTCATTTATATTTCCAGTGACTATAAGATCCTATATCTTTCCAGGACCGTTCCAGCAGATGATCCTCCTCTCTGGAACCAACCTCGCTCCTTGGGCCCTAAGCAGACGCCCTCGGGAAGCCTCCAAGAGACTCTCGGAGCGTCTGGGCTGTGGCTACGTCTCAGGCTCCACCTACCTCCTCGAGTGCCTCAGGAACAAGGACGTCAACCAGATCGTGAAGGCCGTGGAACGGCTTATTGAGGTGGGGAGACCAGCTGGACTCTTCAGCAATCACTAACGATACCTGGATATCTTTCAGCGATCATCTTGAGTTTATCTTGAGATGATTTCGAGGCTTAGCGTCCCCGCGGCCCGGTCCTCGACCAGGCCTGGCGGCAGTGTTTACATTTGTTGAAAAGTTTATAAGCTCCGAAGCACTACGAGGTTGTTTATAACAATAATAATCTTGAAATGGGGAAGTTTCGGACAACGTAAATTGTTTAATAGATGTAAATAAAGCCGCCATGAATTGGGAAGATGTACAGGTGTCGTAAGTAGTTGAGTAAATGCTTGATGAATCCTGGGTCAGGCCTGCGACACTACTGTACTCGATACTTCCATCTTGGCCACTTCGGACCCTAAATCGTATTTTTTTCTTTCTTATTTTGGTTTATTACATTATCTTCCCATCCTATTTCTCCTTCTTCGTCTGTTTCATTTTGTATTCCCTCCATTAATAATAAAAATAATAATAATAATAATAATAATAATAATAGCACTAGTAATGGCATTTACAATAGTTACAGAAATTATAGTAAAAATATTCACAGATTTATTAGCTTCAATTAACATATCCATCACCCACTACTGAATTCATGAACTCCAGCTCAGTGACTGATCCTGTTACATGTAAAATCATTTAAAAGAAAATTCCAACTATCCGACCTTCAACATTTGAAGCTGTGCCTCGACCTTCTACAGGAAGGGAATCCGCACTTTCTCTTCGGCCCAGTGATAGACACCTACCTTCGTCAGGAGGAGAGGATGGTGCCCCTGGAACCTCTGCAAGCCCTCAGGGAAACCGCCAACAGAAGGATCCCCGTCTTACTGGGGCTGTCTGAGAATGACGGGTCCGTTATGCTATGTGAGTGATTGGTGGAGGTGGTGGTGGAGAGGGACGGGTCGTGGTGGAGAGGGACGGGTCGTGGTGGAGAGGGACGGGTCGTGGTGGAGAGGGACGGGTCGTGGTGAAGAGGGACGGGTCGTGGTGGAGAGGGGCGGCTGGTAGTGAGGATGATTGATTGGGGTCAGTATAGCTGGTGGATGGTGTGGCTAGTGCATGGAGTTGGGTGGAAGTGGCTTGGGATAGCTGGATGTTCGGGTGAGAGGTGTCAGACGAGACTGGATGGATGGTGGGGTGGAGTCCCTAGTTAAGAGGAGAGTGGGAGTAGTATAATGTTAAGAGAGAAATTGCAAAATGGTAGGAAGTGCCTGGTAGATACGAATGGCTGGATGAAAAGAAATGGAAGACGTATGGAAGATTGATGGTAGAAAAGGCGAGTGGGTGGCAGTGGTAGAAGGAATAAGGTGAATAACAGGAGGAAATAGCTGGTGCTAAGGGGAGCTTAGTGGGAAAGAACATTTGGAAAGGGAGAAGCTTGTAAGAACAGGTGGGAGGTAATTAATGAGTAATGGAAGAGAATAATGGGCTCCTGGTGAGAGATGGTGACTGATGGGAGGGGAGAGAGAGACTGGTAGCATTCAGAGTGATGAGAAGTTAGCTAGAAGAGAGACAAAGATGGGAGAGAACTAACATGTGAAAAAGCAACCAGTAAAAACATGAATACACACTCCAATGTATACATCATACCCTGCAAATATCTAAATACACACATTCTCAGAATATATATATATCTCCTTTACGGTCAGATATCAAGCGGGAGATCAGCCACATGACCTACGATGACCTGAGTCGCTACGGCCACGAGATCCTGGTGCCCCTCTTGACCTCTCTAGCGGCGCTGGGTGACAACGCTGCCTCCGTCAACCGAATGGTCGAGTACGCCTACCTGGACAAGGCTCCCAAGGGGCAAAAGGACGAGCTGGTCCTCGAGATAGTTAAGGTGAATTTGGTGGATTCGAGCGGTGGGTGAAGGAGTGGAATGAGCAGGGAGACTTTTCAAGAAGTAACACAAAGGAAAGGAAGTGCAAGAGAGAGAGAGAGAGAGAGAGAGAGAGAGAGAGAGAGAGAGAGAGAGAGAGAGAGAGAGAGAGAGAGAGAGAGAGAGAGAGAGAGAGAGAGAGAGAGAGAGAGAGAGAAGGAGGAGGAGGAGGAGGAGAAAAGTAAGGAAGGCCAAGGCAATTTATTGGAATAGTTTGTTTACAAAGGGAGACTCTAACCAAACGCCGGAGAAAGATTGCAAAATACGCCAAGACTTGGGGGCCAAAACTTCAGTCATCACCACGCGAGAACCAGAGTGGGTTACGACACACTATTTTACTTTTTATGCTGATTTCCCCTGGCAAAACCGCTTGGGTTACTTTATTTATTGCTAGCAGACATACTCGGTGATGCCCGTGTAAATAACAGGGACAGGACCCTAAGGGGTCCCCCCAGAACCCTAATTTTATGTGATCTTTTCCCTCTCCCCGAAGCTGTATCATCTTTGCCTGAGTTCTGTTCAGCGGTGTCCAAATGCAAACGAAACCCAAATGCAACGGTGGCCAAATGCAAATGCAAAGGGTGTGCTGGGAAAACGAACACACAGATACACTTTGGATGTATTATTATAAATATGTACGCTTATACAGTCATTAACTCGTTGATTTTTACACTCTCGCTGCAGATGTTTACAGATGGGATGTTCAAGGCGCCTGTAGTGAGGATGGCTGATAATCTCGCTCGGAGGGGCCTCACCACCTACCTCTTTGTCAACACCTTCTTCGCCAGGGACATCTACGGCTCCCACACCAACATCACAGGTAGGTCATCTCAGGCTACAAGAGATCTCACACACACACACGCCGATACATAGACTAAAATATGCCAAAAGTTAGAGCAGATAACAAATAGTAGAATGAATAGTAGGAAAATATATGTTACCAGTGATAACAGGTCACAAGCCAGAAAATGGTATAGGTCTGATCAGGAAATTAGTCATATTTGAGCAATAGGATGTAGCATCTCGCTGCCATCACCACTGATGGAGCGATCTTAATCTCTTTCTTACGTCTACAGGAGCCCTCCACGGAGCGGAGCTGGCCTACCTCTTCGCTCCAGCCGCCTACAGACAGCTCTTCAACCTTCCCTTGACGTACAATGAGGAACGAGTCAGCCAGAGCCTCAAACGGATGGTATTTACTTTCGCCAGCAGCGGGTCAGTACTGCCACTCTCCCTGGGTACTAACCCAGATGCCCTTAATAACACTAGGCCCATCACGTGCTGGGCTTAGTGTTATTAAGACCACCACAGTACCTCACTAACCAGTCAGGAAGTATACTTTAGTCTTGAACATAGTCTTAGATTAAAATTCTTGGAAGTATAGTAGGGTTTATTCTAGATTCACAATCGGGAACCCCGGGTTCAAATTCCAGACGGGACAAAAATGGTTAGGCACGTTTCCTGTCATTTAATGCCTCTATTTAGCTAGTGGCAAGTAGGTATACCTCCTATATAAATCTATATAACTCCTATATAAATCTAGCATATATATACATACACACACACACAGGCTGCCTGTCTCCCGACAAAATAAATTATTCTCATTATACACCGAGAGGAGAAGAACACATTTCAATGTACATATCCTGCAAATTTGTACTGTAATTGGTTTGCTTCTGATTTGCTAGCGCCTATTTTTATTTTTATACTAGTTGAACAAGCAACAGTTTACCATGCATCTGATTTATAAGCATCTGTTTTTCAAGCACCCAACTTTTAAACAGCTTTTCTTCTAGCACCTTTTCTTTAAAGCACCTGATTTTCAAATTATTTTTTTTTCAACCAAAAATTTTTTTAAGCATCTGCTTTACAAACACTTGTTTGCATTTATTTTACTCTCTTCTGATTTTCAAGGTACCTATTTTTAAGTATCTGTCATGTTCAAATACCCAGTTTATTAGCATTTCTTTTATTTCTGTTTTAAGTATATTTTTCAAACTAATTTATTTATCTGTTCTACACATCAATACACGTCATAGAGATACAATAGAGATACACGTCAAACTTCTGTTTTGTTAACTCCTGCGCAGTAAGTTTCAGCTTTATTAGTGTTTCGTAATTAACTGTTTTTCAAGTACCTATTTAGCTAAGACCTATTTTACGAGTTCCTGTTTCGTTTATACCGAACCTCTTGTTTTATTAATATTCTACCTACTTTGTGAATACCTAATTTGAATCAATTATTTTAAGTACCTATTTCCCCTAATTTATCTACGCTTACTTTAATCTCAAAACAGGAACATCGACGATAACCTAGTAGTAGGCATCCATCAGTCTCAGGAGACTATGGAGTTGCGCTCTGGTTGTCGGTCTGGAGTGGCCTCACCAGGGCGCAAAGCCAGGGTAGGTTGATTCGGGGGAGAAGCTGTTACCCATGCAGCAGGTCCTCCCTCTCCACGGCGATAACCTAGTGCCAAAATATATTTTACAGGATCCCGTTCTTGGGTCAATACTCTCCTAGATGGATACCCTACACGCCCCAGACGCCCACCTACGCCTCGCTGGAGTCCGGCCAGGTTCACCTGGGGTACCAGAGACACCAGGTGGCCTTCTGGAACGGCCTACTACCTGAAATAGCTAACCTAGTTACCTTATACCCTGATCCGAGGCCAACCCACACCACGGGCACAGAGAACCCAACCACCGAGTCACAAAGTAAATCAGGGCCTTCATTCCTCTAGCCTCTACACAGCCACTTGCGCAATCTGTGTGTCTTTCCTAAATCATGGAGGCTTTGTTTACAGTTATCGAACAGTTTACAAGCTTCAGCACTTCATAACTCAAGATTGTTATTGTTATAATAAATCTCGTAGTGGTTTGGAGCTTATATAATATATGTAAACAGAGCCACCATGCGGAAAGATGTACAGGTTTCGGAAATGGTTGCCTAATTGTTTAATGAATTGCCTGCAGGCAAGGTAAGTGCTCTTTGGATATACCTGGCTTATGGCTTATCAACCCTTCGATATTATTTCGATCGTTATTATAGTGCATTCTATTTGTAACTATTCTGGAATTGAAGACATTCTCTCTACTGTCTCTTTGGCTCATTTGGGTACTAACTTTCCACCTGTGTCCCCTTGTTCGTGTTCCACCCATGCTAAATTATTTGTCTTTACTTCCACTGTCAAGTCCTTTAAGATTTAGGGTGTAGTTGCGTGTGTTTTCTGCATATGGACCTGTTTGGCTATCCATTTGTGTTGTGTAAATGAAGCTGCTCATAAATCCGTGTTCTTGCAGTCATCACACCAGGGCCGGACAACGTGTCGTACCAGTCAGCGGTGTGGGTGCTGGTGGCGGTGATCCTTCTGCTTCTGGCCGTCATCGTCGCTTATATCGTATGCTCCAGACGCCGTCAGATGCTAGCCTCCAGCACCTTAAGTGACCAATGACACACGGAAACGAGAAGCGGCGAGAGAGCTGTCTATAGGCGAACTCCAGGGACGTTAAATGAGCGCAAAACGTCTTCACATCCAGGTCCCTCCAGCGTAAGCGGTGAGCCGACAGGGGAAATGGTCGAGCGGCCTACACGCACGAGATTCACTCACTTCGGCTCGATGCGCTTCGAAAGACGAGATCCTGATGGCTTCGAGGCGACCGAGAGCCTTCCTTCGAGCATTCCGACGTTCGTTTCGAGGAACAATCCTCTGCTTAGATTAGCGTCGCTCATGGAAGATCGGTCGTCCTCACAACATCAGAACGATCACCCAGACTCGATTTCGGAACGCAAAGTGAAGCTTTCAAGTTTCCCCAAAGATAGTTACTGGTTCAGATCTCAGAAGGACCGTGAAGACTCGTTCATAGAGACAAGCGCCGAGACGATCTTCGATGATGGAACGCCAAGGAAGTCTCATCCAGATTCTCAATCAGTCTTCTATGTTGAGGATGATGACGCTTCCTCCTCCTGAAGATCTATCAGTGTACATGTGGTTTCGAAGACTTTAAAACACCATCAGAAATCCGACCACTGTAACTGCGCAAAAATCGACTGGGTCAGCTCTTTCGCCACTTCTCGTTGAGTTAAGTGACAGAAAAATGGAAGTGTTGACCAAACCACACACTAGACAGTGAAGAGACGACGACGTTTCGGTCCGTCCTGAACCTTTTATCAAGTAGATTGTGATAATGGTCCAGAACGGACCGAAACGTCGTCGTCTCTTCACTTTCTAGTGTGTGGTTTGGTCAACTTTTTTTTCAGCCATGTTATTGTGACTCCTCATCTGCGAAAACGGGTGTTCAGAAATCTTTCTGGTGACACCATTTGGCGGACAGAAATTGTTTTCATAAATGTGAATGTGTTATAAGCTCCACAGTAAGCCTGAGACTACTGTCATATATACCCTTAAAATCTTATATATCGATGTAAAATGAATATAAAAAATATAAATACGTATACACACACAAATCACAATAACGTGATATATTAAATTTGTGGATTTGTTCATATTAATAAGTATCTGGCTGCTGTTTGGTGCTACTAAGGTGGTGCAAAGTTGGTGCAAAGGTTTGGATCCTGGGGCCAGATTCACAAAGCAGTTACGCAAGTACTTACGAACATGCACATCTTTCCTCAATCTTTGACGGCTTTGGTTATATTTATTATACGGTTTACAAGCATAAAAACTTCCCAATCAACTGTTGTTATTGTTATAAACAGCCTCTTGGTGCTTCGGAGCCCATTAACTGTTTAATAATTGTAATCAAAGCCGCCAAAGATTGAGAAAACATGTACAGGTTCGTAAGTGCTTGCGTAACTGCTTCTTGAATCTGGCCCCTGAATACGTTCTTCTTCGTCGTAGAGTAGAGTACTTTTTTCTGTATTTAGCAGGAGATAAATATTTTTATTTCGTAGCTTCTTATGTGTGAAAGTGATGTGTAGGACGTAATAATTTATTTTTAATTTAAATCTTAAATACCAAAGCATTTGTAATTTATGTAACTGGTAATTATGTTTATTCATATGCAGAACTACATAAGTACAGCTCAGACGCTATCTTAGATATTAATCTAGGACAATATATATAAAATAGGATAGCACTATCGTGTGATCAGTATTAGTTATTATTATCGAGAATTTGTAGAAATTCTGGGCAGCTGTTTGTATCATATATGAGAGGTTTCTGGGGTGGGTGTGTGTTATATGTGAGTTTTCTATACACCTGTAAGTTCTCTGAGTTAGGATTTTTTTTACAGCTTTGTGCGTTTCAGGACAGGGTTAAAAACCGTCAATCATAACCAATTTATAAATTATGTTTATTTGTTGTTAATATTGTAGTCTAGTGTTTTATACGTCTGTTTTATATTAATTGATTTATCAGTACCGTGTTAGTTAATATGCTAAAACAATTTATTGATATGAAATGACAAGAACTTAAATAACTTGCAGAATATATAAATAAGAATATTTTGTAAAATAACCTTCACTTTTTTTTACCACAACGATGACAATAAACATCTATGAAGATTGTGTTCTGTATTTTTTTTTTAAATTCCATGCAAAATGTCTGACGAATAATTCAATGTGACACAGCCTTGTAGACGATGGATGATCGAGACTGTAACTGGATCGGGCTACTAGTTGTCCACATATTTTTAAAATCCTGTGAAGGCAAAGGTAATAAGAGGTATAGGAAAAGCTAAACTCGAACACTCTTACGAGATAGTTAAAATCTTTGATATAAAAATGCATGAATATGAAATTTAATTTTATACATGACATTCGAGTGACTTGAAGCTAAGCCAGTATAGTTCAGTCTCAAACTAACGCTCTATGTACATTTATTTATTTATATAGAAGAAGGTACATTGGGTTTATGAGAGTACAGAGCATTGAAATTTTACATCTGTTGTCTTTGTATATTCTACACAGACTTTAGCTCCAATGTGACCTGTTGACATTTGAACAGACGCATAGTACCCGTGAGTTATTTATAAAGGAATCGATAGTTTCAAGTTGTTATGTTTTGAGGAGTACTGGGTTTTCCTTACTCTTTTTGCTGTTGGGCATGTAAAACACTTATATATCAGAGTACATATAATAAATTAGAATAATCCACTGTTTCAAGGGACTTGGGGTAGTATACGTGTGTGTGGGGGGGGGGTTGATGAGGGGTTGGTGTGGGGTAGTGTGCATATGTGTGTGTATGGGATTGGTGTGGGGTAGTGTACATGTGTATGTGGGGTTGGTGTGGGTTAGGCTTGATAACATAATGCAAGCATTAACATAACATTAATATAAAATTATGAATATGAAATTGAATACATGTTATTGAGGCCCCCCCAAACAAAACAAGCCTAATTACTACCCCCCCCCCCATCCCAGGATGGAAACCCCACAATAAGCTGATTGACTGCTGATACCTATTTACTGCTAGGAAAATAGGGTAAATAGGTGCTAGGAAACGTCGCGCCCACCCATTTCTGTCCAGTCCGGGATTCGAACTTGGAATTACCGATAATGAATCGGGTACATTACCTACAATATGACATTATAGTTTTGCACCTTGAAATAAAAAGTTAATAAATCAATCAATATATCCAATAAGTTAATAAACTAATAAAAAATTTAGTAAAAATACTGAAGAAATATTGGCAGGAAAGTTCGTGCCTTCAGGCCACAATTCCTGGCCACACCACCAGTCGTCAGCAGAGAACCGTCACCTCGGCGAAATCGTCATTTTTCGCAAAACTCAAAATCAAAACCAGCCGTAGAATCCCTTTGAAAACATTACCATTGGATTTACCACATTCATTTACATTTCTTTTAGTAAAGGTTTTCTTTGCTAATATTGAATATCAAAGCAATTAGAGCAATATTTAACGTGATACAGCCATCCAAAGTATGCAACAAATCATGTTCTTTTCTCAAGATATGTTAGAGTAAATTGAGTAGAAGAACATGTAATAAAAATCTAAATAAGCTTAACTATAAATGGATAATAATAAAAACAGATATACCTTTATTTCAACTTTATTAGAGATTATTTTTTTTCGTCCCATTCCTTCTGCACGTGAAGAAATAATTGGTACCCAGAACAATCTGGGTACCCAAGTTCTGCCTGGAACAATTTGGTGACCCAAGGAACATTCTGGGGACCTAAAAACCCGCTGAAAGAATCTGGTGACCCAAAGTTTTCCCTGAAGCAATCTGGGGACCCAAAGACCCTCCTAGAACAATTAGAGGGCCCAAAGACCCTCTTTTAACAATATATGGAACCAAAGAACCCTCTGGAACAATCTGCGTACCCAAAAACGCTTTTTGTAATCATCTGAGGACCCAAGGATCCTTCTGGAACAATCTGCGGACCCAAGGACCTCTGGAACAATGTGGTAACCCAAGGACCCCTTGGAACAATCTAGCGACCCACGGACCCCCCTGGAACAATCTAGCGATCCAAGGACTCCTGGAACAATCTAGGGACCCAATTACCCTTCCCCCCCTGGATAAAACTAGGGATGCAAGGACCCCCTTGAACAATGTGGTAACCCAAGGACCCCCTTGATCAATCTAGGGACCCAATGACCGCCTTGATCAATCTAAGGACCCAATGACCGCCTTGATCAATCTAGGGACCCAATAACCACCTGGATCAATCTAGGGACCCAAGGAAACCCCTGGATCAATTCTAAGCTATAGTTTGGCACCTTAATATAGGAGCTTAATAAACCAAGCAATATACCAATAAGTTAATGAACTAATAAACCATTTAGTAAAAATACTGAAGAAATATTAGCAGGAAAGTTGGTGCCTTCAGGCCATAATTCCTGGCCACACCACCAGGAATTATTACATGTTACATGTCAGCAGAGAACCGTCACCTCGCCGAAATCGTCATTTTTCGCAAAACTCAAAATCAAAACCAGCCATAGAATCACTTTGAAAACATTACCATTGGATTTACCACATTCATTTACATTTCTTTTAGTAAAGGTTTTCTTTGCTAATATTGAATATCAAAGCAATTAGAGCAATATTTAACGTGATACAGCCATCCAAAGTATGCAACAAATCATGTTCTTTTCTCAAGATATGTTAGAGTAAATTGAGTAGAAGAACATGTAATAAAAATCTAAATAAGCTTAACTATAAATGGATAATAATAAAAACAGATATACCTTTATTTCAACTTTATTAGAGATTATTTTTATTCGTCACATTCCTTCTGCACGTGAAGAAATAATTGGTACCCAGAACAATCTGGGTACCCAAGTTCTGCCTGGAACAATTTGGTGACCCAAGGAACATTCTGGGGACCTAAAAACCCGCTGAAAGAATCTGGTGACCCAAAGTTTTCCCTGAAGCAATCTGGGGACCCAAAGACCCTCCTAGAACAATTAGAGGGCCCAAAGACCCTCTTTTAACAATATATGGAACCAAAGAACCCTCTGGAACAATCTGCGTACCCAAAAACGCTTTTTGTAATCATCTGAGGACCCAAGGATCCTTCTGGAACAATCTGCGGACCCAAGGACCTCTGGAACAATGTGGTAACCCAAGGACCCCTTGGAACAATCTAGCGACCCACGGACCCCCCTGGAACAATCTAGCGATCCAAGGACTCCTGGAACAATCTAGGGACCCAATTACCCTTCCCCCCCTGGATAAAACTAGGGATGCAAGGACCCCCTTGAACAATGTGGTAACCCAAGGACCCCCTTGATCAATCTAGGGACCCAATGACCGCCTTGATCAATCTAAGGACCCAATGACCGCCTTGATCAATCTAGGGACCCAATAACCACCTGGATCAATCTAGGGACCCAAAGAAACCCCTGGATCAATTCTAAGCTATAGTTTGGCACCTTAATATAGGAGCTTAATAAACCAAGCAATATACCAATAAGTTAATGAACTAATAAACCATTTAGTAAAAATACTGAAGAAATATTAGCAGGAAAGTTGGTGCCTTCAGGCCATAATTCCTGGCCACACCACCAGTCGTCAGCAGAGAACCGTCACCTCGCCGAAATCGTCATTTTTCGCAAAACTCAAAATCAAAACCAGCCGTAGAATCACTTTGAAAACATTACCATTGGATTTACCACATTCATTTACATTTCTTTTAGTAAAGGTTTTCTTTGCTAATATTGAATATCAAAGCAATTAGAGCAATATTTAACGTGATACAGCCATCCAAAGTATGCAACAAATCATGTTCTTTTCTCAAGATATGTTAGAGTAAATTGAGTAGAAGAACATGTAATAAAAATCTAAATAAGCTTAACTATAAATGGATAATAATAAAAACAGATATACCTTTATTTCAACTTTATTAGAGATTATTTTTTTTCGTCCCATTCCTTCTGCACGTGAAGAAATAATTGGTACCCAGAACAATCTGGGTACCCAAGTTCTGCCTGGAACAATTTGGTGACCCAAGGAGCCCCCATGGAACATTCTGGGGACCCAAGAACCCGCTGAAAGAATCTGGTGACCCAAAGTTTTCCCTGAAGCAATCTGGGGACCCAAAGACCCTCCTAGAACAATTAGAGGGCCCAAAGACCCTCTTTTAACAATATATGGAACCAAAGAACCCTCTGGAACAATCTGCGTACCCAAAAACGCTTTTTGTAATCATCTGAGGACCCAAGGATCCTTCTGGAACAATCTGCGGACCCAAGGACCTCTGGAACAATGTGGTAACCCAAGGACCCCTTGGTACAATCTAGCGACCCACGGACCCCCCCTGGAACAATCTAGCGATCCAAGGACTCCTGGAACAATCTAGGGACCCAATTACCCTTCCCCCCCTGGATAAAACTAGGGATGCAAGGACCCCCTTGAACAATGTGGTAACCCAAGGACCCCCTTGATCAATCTAGGGACCCAATGACCGCCTTGATCAATCTAAGGACCCAATGACCGCCTTGATCAATCTAGGGACCCAATGACAACCTGGATCAATCTAGGGACCCAAGGAAACCCTGGATCAATTCTAAGGTATAGTTTTGCACCTTGAAATAAGAAGTTAACAAATCAATCAATATATCCAATAAGTTAATGAACTAATAAACCATTTAGTAAAAATACTGAAGAAATATTGGCAGGAAAGTTGGTGCCTTCAGGCCATAATTCCTGGCCACACCACCAGTCGTCAGCAGAGAACCGTCACCTCGCCGAAATCGTCATTTTTCGCAAAACTCAAAATCAAAACCAGCCGTAGAATCACTTTGAAAACATTACCATTGGATTTACCACATTCATTTACATTTCTTTTAGTAAAGGTTTTCTTTGCTAATATTGAATATCAAAGCAATTAGAGCAATATTTAACGTGATACAGCCATCCAAAGTATGCAACAAATCATGTTCTTTTCTCAAGATATGTTAGAGTAAATTGAGTAGAAGAACATGTAATAAAAATCTAAATAAGCTTAACTATAAATGGATAATAATAAAAACAGATATACCTTTATTTCAACTTTATTAGAGATTATTTTTATTCGTCACATTCCTTCTGCACGTGAAGACATAATTGGTACCCAGAACAATCTGGGTACCCAAGTTCTAATTCACATCTAAATATCTTCAAGAATTTTGTCGTATATGAAGTAAAGATTATGAAGTAGACAGGATTATTAACAAAACTGAAACAGACTTACAGTGAAACTTTGAGTTATTCATTAAATTTACACTATTAGATACCCGGCTATCTACTGAGTTGATGCAAAACATTTAAATTAACTAGATATTCTAATATATTTCCTCTTCTTTAAAAGTATTATAAAATATATGCAATAAGAAATAAGAATTAAATAAGTTGCAATTTTGCTACATCTTACCTAATATGTTAGATTAAGGACCTATCCGAAACGCTATACGTGTTTGCAAAAATGTAAAAATACCAATCTTATGTAATTTCACAAACCCATTGTACCTTTTCAATTTTAAGTAAATTATTGAATTGATTTTGCATAAACACAACATCCCGCCGCCGTACAATGCAGTAAGTCTCCCTCAAACATACGCCACTCCTCTATCTACACCACAACACAATAAACAATTTTGAAACCTTGTCATTCTCGACATTTATACTCGTGCAGTAATCGGGAGGATAAATCCTTCATGCAAACTCCATCTACCATCAAGAAGAAGTAAAAAAATCAAATTGTTATTTGTTTACATTTAGTACTACACGTGGTCGCTTGCAGTGTTGCCAGATTGGGCTACAAATAGCGAATTGGGCTACTTTTGAGACCTCCGCACTCCCAAATTTTTAATTTCGCTACTTACTACTTTTTGGGCTAATTTAAAAGCAAGATGTGCTAATTTGGGCTATTAATGTTAAAAATGTACAATTGCGAGTTACATGAAAGTAACTAAGCTATAAATATTTGTAATTAATAATAATTGTAAATATTAATTAATACTAAATAATATTATTTAATAAATTAGTCCCAATCCAATGCAGTTTTTTCTTCCAAGCACAGAAACTTGTAAATATAAATACAAGATAATAGATAGATCGATAAATAAATAGACAACTTTCAAATTATAAAATGTATAAAATATAAAATTAGTAGTCTCCGTGGTGTAGTGGTAAGACACTCGCCTGGCGTTCCGCGAGCGCTATGTCATGGGTTCGTATCCTGGCCGGGGAGGATTTACTGGGCGCAATTCCTTAACTGTAGCCTCTGTTTAACGCAACAGTAAAATGTGTACTTGGATGAAAAAACGATTCTTCGCGGCAGGGGATCGTATTCCAGGGACCTGCCCGAAACGCTACGCATACTAGTGGCTGTACAAGAATGTAACAACTCTTTTATATATCTCAAAAAAAAAAATATATATATTGCACCAAGTAATGGCGAGAGGAAAAAACTAGACAGTATACATTACATTTTAAATTAATAATGGATGAATGGTAATAAATTTGTGTATGTATACCACACAAAGTCCATTTAATGGCAGAATTTAGCCATTTTGTGTAAAAAACTTTTATATCTCTTATTATTAATTATAACAGTAATCGAAAAAAAGTCATAGTTTGTATATACAAGAGATGAAACAGAGAGTTATGAGCTAGAGCGATGTGCTGAGTCCATAAGGAGGCCGAGCTTCCAGAAATACCTTCCTGTGATTGGCTGTTGCGGGGAATACCAACACTCTTTTTATGAATAAAATTTTAACTAAGAAATAGGTCCTTGTACACAACAACAAGGTTGTTGTGAAAAAGAACAACCATTTCTGTTTTGCACCTGACAGAAATCTCCATTTAACTGAATAATTTACTCGAATAAGAGGGCAGAGCAGCGTATCATTATTTTGAGATATATACAAGAGTTGTTACATTCTTGTACAGCCACTAGTACGCGTAGCGTTTCGGGCAAGTCCCTGGAATACGATTCCCTGCCGCGAAGAATCGTTTTTTCATCCAAGTACACATTTTACTGTTGCGTTAAACAGAGGCTACAGTTAAGGAATTGCGCCCAGTAAATCCTCCCCGGCCAGGATACGAACCCATGACATAGCGCTCGCGGAACGCCAGGCGAGTGTCTTACCACTACACGGAGACTGCTGTGTCAAGGCAACCCCCAATAATAACGTCAAAAGTTAGGTAGCCAGCCCATATTTCTGTAACACCCGTTACATCCTGCAGTATTTAATTATCACTATATTAATACTTTTAAATACTTAATATTTCACTTTTTAGGTAGATTCAAGTTGAAGCAGAATGTCATAAGCAAGGATGGTGTGCTGAATAAATATGATTTATTAAATGGATGGAGCCTTTAGCTGATCCCTTCCTGTGATTGGCTGTTGTGTGAATGTCAACAAAGAATATCTACAATGATATGCCATTTATTATGCACCCCATACCATCTTGTGGGTAGAGCTTGGAACTTCCTACCCGAGCACAACAACCCGCCTTATGTGTTGCTGTTTGGCTATTTATAGTGCGTTGGAAAAAAAAGAGATGGCGCTAGTAGTATTTTGTAGGGTAATTTGTTATAAGTGTAATTTGATGTCAACAGATGGCGTAAGCTGTATCTTATGGCCACTGTTGACCAGCTAGTTGATAGTGTTCTCTTCTGCCGACAGATGGCATTAGGTGTGTTATTATTACTTCCGAATTCCCTTTAAACACTGATCTACAAATCCCTTGGCTTATGATAAGGTTTTATACCATTTATGATAAGTATTAGATAACTGGAGTTCCGCAATTACTTTTATTTATCAACTGTTTAGGATATCATCATATAATATCTGGTTAGGACGTACTGCTCTCGATTGATGAAGATTAAGCCACCCAAGAGGTGGCACGGGCATGAATAGCCCGTAAATACTGCTCTCGTAATATTATTCAGGGGGGTGGAGGAACTGTCAAGTGAAAGCGCCAAGCCATTACGACTATATAGCACTGGGAAGGGATCAGGATACGGATTTGGGATGGAACGGGGGAAAGGAATGGTGCCCAACCTCTTGGGCGGTTGGGGATTGAACGCGGACCTGTAGGAAACGAGACCGTCGCTCTACCGTCCAGCCCAAGTGGTTAAGCGTAATATTATTAAAACAACAATTTATGCATATAATAACAGCATTTCACACTAAAAATACTTTGATATATTGAAATTTGGTAGTGAATTCCAATCTAGGAATCTCTTATGACTAAACTGTACTTTTTAATTATTTAAATTACACTGTACTTTTTAATTAAATAAATTATTTTGTTTAATATTTAAATTAAATGATGAAATAATAGGTAATAATAAATCATTGTGTAGGGGGTCAGGCAGCCAGTGTATATATACATGTTAGGCTTATACCAAGGTGCCACAAAGGTGCCAAATTAAAGACTGGGTGCTGCCGGGCCGGGCCCAAGGGCTGCTGGCGGCCCTGGCCAGGCTGAACTTCCGCGCCCTTATAATCACTATTGTTTAATAATCTTCACAGAGAGAAACAACTGTAAATATAGGAATAGTTTATTACAACATACACGGTAAAGAAAACAGCTCGGAAACCAAGGAAATATAGCTGCCGAAAAAACATTAAAGTCCATTTCAAGTTTATGTTTATTGTCGGTTCGTTCATGCTATGCTTGCAGTTACACAACTGGTCGGGGTCCGCTTACACAACTGGTCGGGGTACGGGTGCACAATAAACCAGCACTCACTAATTAAGTATCCACCTTTTGGCGGCAAAAAATCAATATTTTTTATTTTATAAATATTATTTCTGCACATACATACACACATTATATATATACATATATATATATATATATATATATATATATATATATATATATAGATATTTATATATATATAGATATTTATATATATATATATATATATATATATATATATATATATATATATATATATATATATATATATATATATATATATATAGATATATATATATATATATATATATATATATATATATATATATATATATATATATCTATATATCTATATATATATATATATATATATATATATATATATATATATATATATATATATATATATATAGATATATATATATATATATATATATATATATATATATATATATATATATATATATATATATATATATATATATATATGTCGTACCTAGTAGCCAGAACGCACTTCTCAGCCTACTATGCAAGGCCCGATTTGCCTAATAAGCCAAATTTTCATGAATTAATATATTTTCTCTATTTTTTTTCTTATGGAATGATAAAGCTACCCATTTCATTATGTATGTGGTCATTGTTTTTTATTGGAGTTAAAATTAACGTAGATATATGACCGAACCTAACCAACCCTACCTAACCTAACCTAAACTATCTTCATAGGTTAGGTTAGGTTAGTCAGCCTAATAAGCCAAGTTTTCATGAATTAATGTTTTTTCGTCTACCTAACCTACCTAACCTAACCTAACCTAGCTTTTTTTGGCTACCTAACCTAACCTTACCTATAAATATAGGTTAGGTTAGGTTAGGTAGGGTTGGTTAGGTTCGGTCATATATCTACGTTAATTTTAACTCCAATAAAAAAAAATTGACCTCATACATAGAGAAAAGGGTTGTTTTATCATTTCATAAGAAAAAAATTATAGTAAATATATTAATTCAGGAAAACTTGGCTTATTAGGCAAATCGGGCCTTGAATAGTAGGCTGAGAAGTGAGTTCTGGCTACTAGGTACGACATATATATATATATATATATATATATATGTCGTACCTAGTAGCCAGAACGCACTTCTCAGCCTAATATGCAAGGCCCAATTTGCCTAATAAGCCAAGTTTTCATGAATTAATTGTTTTTCGACTACCTAACCTACCTAACCTAACCTAACCTAACTTTTTCGGCTACCTAACCTAACCTAACCTATAGAGATAGGTTAGGTTAGGTTAGGTAGGGTTGGTTAGGTTCTGTCATATATCTACGTTAATTTTACCTCCAATAAAAAAAAATTGACCTCATACATAATGAAATGGGTAGCTTTATCATTTTATAAGAAAAAAAATTGAGAAAATATATTAATTCAGGAAAACTTGGCTTATTAGGCAAATCGGGCCATGCATAGTAGGCTGAGAATTGCGTTCTGGCTACTAGGTACGACATATATATATATATATATATATATATATATATATATATATATATATATATATATATATATATATATATTTATATATATATATAGATATTTATATATATATATAGATATTTATATATATATATAAATATATATATATATATATATATATATATAGATATACATATATATATATAGATATATATATATATATATATATATATATATATATATATATATATATATATATATATATATATATATATATATATATATATATATATATATATATATGTCGTACCTAATAGCCAGAACGCACTTCTCAGCCTACTATTCAAGGCCCGATTTGCCTAATAAGCCAAGTTTTCATGAATTAATGTTTTTTCGTCTACCTAACCTACCTAACCTAACCTAACCTAGCTTTTTTTGGCTACCTAACCTAACCTTACCTATAAATATAGGTTAGGTTAGGTTAGGTAGGGTTGGTTAGGTTTGGTCATATATCTACATTAATTTTAACTCCAATAAAAAAAAATTGACCTCATACATAGAGAAAAGGGTTGCTTTATCATTTCATAAGAAAAAAATTATAGTAAATATATTAATTCAGGAAAACTTGGCTTATTAGGCAAATCGGGCCTTGAATAGTAGGCTGAGAAGTGAGTTCTGGCTACTAGGTACGACATATATATATATATATATATATATATATATATATATATATATATATATATATATATATATATATATATATATATATATATATATATATATATATATATATATATATATATATATATATATATATATATATATATATATATATATGTATATATAATGTGTGTGTGTATGTGCAGAAATAATATTTATAAAACATTTAACATCGTGTAGTGTACTCTATATATCAGAATATATTACTTTGAAACCAATATCATTCACTAAAAAAATTGGGCAACTCATATTACAAATTCGCTACTTTTAGACCGTCAGCTCGCTACTTTCAGCAATTTAGAACTGGCAACCGTGGTCGCTTGTACACTGTTGACGATGGTCGTGAGTGGTTCTTTGCTAGAGGACTGGAGTAAGTAATGAAGGTTGTTTTATGGTATAAATTGACATAGGACAGGAACGCGTTATCTATTCCTCATCCACGTTCCTCGTTCCTCACCCACAGTCCTCTGTTCCTAGCCTTAGCCCTCGCTTGCAGACCTTGGCTGTCTCACCCGCAGTTCCCACTTGCAATTCCCTTTTCCGCCCATAACACATAGTTTCCTGTCAAAATGCTCCAACAGACAAAATATGATGTACTTTTGAACTTACTGGATGTGTTAGGCTAACTTAGGCTAGGTAAAAGCTTTGTTAAGCTACCATACGTCAAGTTAGGATAGGTTAACAGGCCCTGTGATCATTTTAGGTCAGGTGTGAGTTAGTAAAGTATTGTCTCAATCAAACAGTTTGGATACCTATTAGATGCTGTGCCAGTTAAGTAACATACCCAGTAATTAAAGAAATTTCTCAAGTATCAAAGACTAGTAATAAATGTTAAGAGTTCACTGTTGACATTTTTCCAATTATAAGTACAGTATATCATTATCAAAAGAGGGTGCCATTCTAGGAAGACTATGTAGGGGTCCATCTAATTACCGCAAGCTACCACAAGCTACACAAACTTCACAAAGCTTCCCGGCAATACGTTAGTAATGAATAAATATGATAAGTTAGGCTGACCTAACCTAACCTAACCTAACCGACGCTTGGATCGTCGACTTGATTTGGCGTCACCAGCTCTTTATTTTCATCTAATTTCTTTATAAAAAAATACTTTTTCAGATTAAAATTGTTTTTTCGTGTTGTACATTCAGCACCAACATTATAATGAGTAAATATATCGTATTTATTCATTACTAACGTATTGCCAGGAAGCTTTGTGAAGTTTATGTAGCTTGTGGTAGCTTGCGGTAATTAGACGGACCGCTATGTAGCAACAATTCTTCTTAAGAAAGTGCTAAAATTTCTCTGAGATTGATGTGTTCATTAAAATAAAACAGCAGCAGTCCCCCGCAGTTCCATGAAACGGTCCCCGTGGCGCAGTCGTAAAATACTCACCTGGCGCTTCACGAGCACTTGGCCAGGGTTCGTATCCTGGCTAGGGAGGATTGACTGAGTGCCAGATCTATAGATATAATATAATATATATACTGTATATATATATATATATATATATATATATATATATATATATATATATATATATATATATATATATATATATATATATATATATATATATATATATGTCGTACCTAGTAGCCAGAACGCACTTCTCAGCCTACTATGCAAGGCCCAATTTGCCTAATAAGCCAAGTTTTCATGAATTAATTGTTTTTCGACTACCTAACCTAACCTAACCTAACTTTCTCGGCTACCTAACCTAACCTAAACTATAAAGATAGGTTAGGTTAGGTTAGGTAGGGTTGGTTAGGTTCGGTCATATATCTATGTTAGTTTTAACTCCAATAAAAAAAAATTGACCTCATACATAATGAAATTGGTAGCTTTATCATTTCATAAGAAAAAAATTAGAGAAAATATAATAATTCAGAAAAACTTGGCTTATTAGGCAAATCGGGCCTTGCATAGTAGGCAGAGAAGTGCGTTCTGGCTACTAGGTACGACATATATATATATATATATATATATATATATATATATATATATATATATATATATATATATATATATATATATATATATATATATATATATATAAAATACATACATACATACATACATTACAGAAGAGTAAGGGGAGACATGATAACCACCTACAAAATTCTCAGGGGAATTGACAGGGTGGACAAAGACAAACTCTTCAGCACGGGTGGGACACGAACAAGGGGACACAGGTGGAAACTTAGTACCCAGATGAGCCACAGAGACGTTAGAAAGAATTTTTTCAGTGTCAGAGTAGTTAATAAATGGAATGCACAAGGAAGTGATGTGGTGGAGGCTGATTCAAATGTAGATATGATAGAGCCCAGTAGGCTCAGGAATCTGTACACCAGTTGATTGACAGTTGAGAGGCGGGACCAAAGAGCCAAAGCTCAACCCCCGCAAGCACAATTAGGTGAATACAATTAGGTGAGTACATACATACATACATACATACATACATACATGTACACACACATATATACATACTGTATATACCTTATACTGGGTATTTGATTTGCTGCTACTTTACTTTATTTAGCTATAGATGCATTGTTTATTGAATGGTATTTTTAGATAGCCTTTAATACTTGAATCATAGATTGCAAGTATGTGATGAGGTTCTGCAGTAGTGTCATTCCTAAATAATGCATAATTTCATAAGGAACCTTACAAGCAAAATTATATTCAGTCTAGGCTACTCTCAGCTTTGTATTTCTCTACTCAACATTTTGGTATCTGTGTATGGTATGTATAACTATTCCTTTTGACACTAGCAAGGTGGAATTATGATTCGTAGATAAATGGTTTCAAGAAAAATATGTGAGCATTAAGTTTATTTGAATGTTGGCATAACATTGATTTTTTAACTTCAGTCATACTAAGCTAAATCTTCTAACTAATTTTCTTTATCTTTTTAGATGCCACAGATGATGGCATGATGTCATTATATGGCCAGGCTGAAGAGGTTACATTTGGAAATAGTGAAGAACTAGGAAATGAAAGCAGTAGTGAAGGAGAGGAGGAGGATGATGGAGATGAGGAGGATGATGGAGATGAGGAGGATGATGTGGATGATAATGATGGTGATGATGATGAAGATGACGATTCTACTGGAAGTGACTCTGGTGATGAAAAAAATGAATCCGAGGAAGAAAGTGAAGATGAGAATTTAGATGAAGGAATTCATGGGGAAAAATTGGGTGGAGGCCATACATTGGGAAAGGGAAAACCAAATATCAAAGTTACCAAGACTGTTACCAAAGATCCAACATCCAAAGAAGTAAGCCTATTTATAAGATCTTAAAATAACTGTTTAACATATAAATATTTTCATATTCCTATTACAGTAATTGAGGTATGTTTATATATTTGCCCATTAGTCGCCATTAATTTATTTCTCAGTATAGTTTGTGAAGGAACTCGGCTAGTGAGCTGCATTAAGGAATGATTCTCAAACCCAATTACAGCTAAAATAATTTGTCCTAAAATTCTTCAATTTCAAAAGGATAAGTTGTCAGCTAAAACATTTTGACAAAATCTCGGAAGCCTCTTTAATCATTAATCTGTTCCTGTCATATGATGTGTTACATGATAAATGTATATTTAAGATGACAGGTATTTACAGAACTCATAAAATCCTCAAATTATTTGATTGAGGAACAATATACTTTGCATGTTATTCAAGAAAGTGTTGTAAACTTCAGGAATTAGCCAGCCAGTTTGAGATGACAATTAACTATAACCAAATCTTAATTTTGATTAGCTAATTACTGTACTTGAATGTGTGTGTGTATTTTCTAACATGGAGCACTTTTGTATATTGAATGTCAATTGCAATCTTAAAGTATTATCCACAATAACAGCAGTTGGGTTAATGGAGAGATGTGTTTATATCTTATATTTTCAGGACGCATTGAAAAAGAAACACATTGTGTTTGATGAAGATGAAGACTTTGAAAACCTGCCTATTCCTGATTCTCTTGGTAAGTAGGGAGATGTAGTAATTCATTGAATAATTACATTTTAAATGCCATTTAGGAATATAAAAGAAAATGATTTAAACAAGTTCCTGTTATTAAATTTCAGCATTATATAATTCGGTTGTTTCCTTAGGCTCTTCTCAAGGATAGGACCAAACAACTGCTAGGTCAGGTCAATAAATATTCCTTAGCACCATAGGGAACCTTTTTTATATTCTTACTAGTCATAGTGAAAGGGAAAAAATTTCCAGTTTGGAATCACTTTCAAGATAATTCATTCAATTACAGTCTTGATCCCCTTTCAAATGATGCTCAGTCTCAATTAAACTGCCATGTATCGCTCCTAAAGTTCATGCTGCTGCCCATATACACACAAGGTGTCAGTACCTGCACTGGTAAAAGTAGCAAGTATCAATCCATCTCGCTATTATCCAGGTTCTTCCCTAGATGTATTAATTTTGCTTAATGAAATGCTCTTAATTCAACTAAGTAATTAGTGCTTGTGTATGGAAACTCTTGTTTCATTTACAATAGGCTCATGCTATTAAGTGGACTCTTCAGTGTGCATGGGTAGTCACTGATTTTGTAGCATTGGAGTATTTTCTGTGCTGGTCCAGTTTGTACTTCAGTTCTTTGTTCTGGGCTGAAGCATTGGTGCCTGCTTCTCTTATTAATAGTGTGTTCAGATTGGAAAGGTTAATACAGTATATGACTACAGATTACAAAGTAGAGATATTCTCTTAATAAATTTCTTGTCTTACAGTTGCAAGCAGCAAATCCCAGAGTTATGAACCGGAGGACTCGGATTCTGATGCAGCACCAGACGAAGCATCCATTGCCATGGGAAAGATGCAGGCCGACAGTGAAGAAAATAAAAAACGGAAAGAAATAATGAGACTGAAGCAACAGACCAAAGAAGCTAGAAAAAGAAAACAGGAGAGAAATGAACTCCAACAGGCAGCGAAGGTGTGTAATATTGCATTGATATTAATAGCTGTTTTGGTGATTGAAGTAGATATAATTTTAACATAGTAATTAGCTAAATATTTGAATGATGCAATGTTCTCACATAGATATTTTTGAAGTTATGCCAATGTTGCCATAATTTCAATTTATTAGTTAGATTTGTTACTCTACTCCAAGTGCAAAATCAATCTTTATTAGCTTATGAAAATTTGTTGTACAGGAGCATTTTACTTGTTTACAATTACTTCACAATATGTTAAGTAATTGTGTTATGACATTAGTGTTCTTACATTCTTGCCAAGCTACTAACTTGCATAGCATTTCAGGCTGGTTTCCTAGCATTTCTAAATGATTTCCTATTCAGACATAACTACATTTATATTATCTTTTTGTTTTTATTGATGTAATTATGTCTTTATCCAATTGAAGATAGCACCCCCTGTACCTTTCTAATCAGTATTTTGCAAGTATCAAAAGCTTTGCCAAAGTCAAGGTACACAATGGTACAGTTTCATCCACTATCAACTTCAAATATGGTGGAATAGAATAGAATCAGATTTGTCAAACACAAGTGGCACTTAGTAAAACCATGTTGTGAATCATTTGTAAATCTTTTTTATGATGTAGAGGAATAGATTTTGCAATTATCAATTCGAGCAATTTTCTCACAATAGACATTAGGTTATGTGTAATGTACTTCATACCCCACAGTGCAAGGGCTACAGATGACTTGTAGCTAGGTTTGCTGTTTTTGTACATGGACATTCTCACTGCTCTCTAGAATATTGCCTTCATGCATTAAAATATCTTTATTGATACTTACATTCAATTAGTTATAATTTTCATAACACTGTTCCACTTTCAATGCCTTTTTATTTCTTTTTTTCAGCGAAAACGTCTAGCAAAGCAAAGTACAAAGCGATTATCAGATAATCTTCTTAAAGCTGTAATTGCAGAGCAAAAATTGAATCCAAAACAGAAAGCAGCAACACAAAAAAATGAAAGAAAGATTAAAACATTTGAAGACAATGAAAATATAAGTAATGATAGCCCAGTGGATGAAACCATTGATAAGGGTAAGTGCTTATCATACTCTCTGTTCAGGGAGAAAGATGCAGCTATTAGGTTTCACCTCAAAGCTATTTTATCGGGTGCATTTATAACTCCCAATGTTCTAGTACCCTTTTATATTGCTTTTGACGCTGTGAACTCTATTTTTTCCTAGCTCATTTCTCTTGCTTAGAGCCAAGGTAATTTTTTACATTGCATTGAATACTATCCTATATTGTTGTCACTTATTAGTATTTCCAGCTTCTACTTGTGTTAGTAGGTGAAGCCATCAATAAGGGTAATTGATGATCCAGTGAATGAAAATGTTTAAAAGGATACTGAGTATTGCTACAGCTTAGAAATTATAGCAAAAGATCTACTGGTTGCAATTTTTTCCCCACATCTTCTGAGGAATGTCTTGCCCTGTACATTATATATAGTGACCCAACACAGCCAATGTATCATCTATGGAGCCCCTCCAAACTCCCTGCATCATTTATGGAGCCCCTCCACAACACCATGCATCAATCAATCTTTATTAGAACTCCAAGTGACTGATGACCCCAAACTAATAAATGCACATAGCAGTTCAGATAGCTTCTGGGAACCTCGAGGGCTACCCCCAGAAAAGGGCGTTTCATTACATTCAACACTGGCTTTTTATTACACAGTTCTTGACACAGTAATTTAGCATGACTCAAATAATGTACAGATCTGTAATTAAACCAGTTACATTGTAGTTCTTGCTTTTTTGTAGTACAATATTTTGTCTTCCTCAAGCTCTGTGGACTATGCAAATATTCTTCACTAAATATTTTCTAAGATTTATTATATTTATACATTATGAGTGTGATTACTGTATCTGGTTTTATTTTACAGAGATGATTACCTTACAACGAGGCATTAAAGTAAGAACTCTGAAGCAGGAAACAAAGAAAAACCTTTCTATAGCCGAGAAGGCAGCAGAATTCAAACAGAGAGTGCTTTATGACGGCAAAATCAAAAGAATAGAAAGTATGTATCAAAAAATTGTTTATCAAATTAATTGTTTAAGATTGAAATAATTCCATTGCTCAATAAAAGAAGTGAAATGGTTTTAGGAGCGGAGGGATGGGATGCTTGCTGCAGCTCGGCCTTGTTTTTTGCCATTTCTGAGCTGCGGCTCTTCTGATGCTCGCTGAGTCGGATCCACTTTGTCCATCAAGAACCTCTTCCCCCATTACCTCCTTGGCTCTTGTTGACTTTCACTGTAACATGTATCTGTACAAATGGCTTTGTCTAGGAAACTAGGGAAGATAAAATGTGGCAGTTCTGACTCGAGCCACAATCGAGGAATAGTTCGTTATCGCACAAAATAATGAGCAATACTGTACCGTTAACACCATCCCCCCCCCCAGCAATCAATAATTAGGAAAAAACATTGTAATTGGCATTCATTTAGTTGCTGTTGAGCACTAAGCTGCTACTGTTGTCCCAGTGGCAGCACTATAAGCATTGGTAGAGTTGGCAACCTCACTTTGTGCATAGGGAATACCATCCCCATTGCTGTGACTTAGTTTTATTTTTTATTTTTTCAAGTTTGTTGTTTCCTGTTTTGCCAATTACTAGCTATCCACTAGACTTGTATTACAGGGCTCTCAACCTTGCAGCTGTTTCACAAAAACCTATGACCCGAGAAATATAGTTTAAGCTGTTTAGTGTTGCTCTTTGTGGTATGAATTGTATCGAGTTGTTCCATTGCCTTTGTTTTGCTTTGGGGATTTTCCTCAGACCTGCTCCTTGCCTCTGAGCCTCACTTGGAGATCATTCCCTTTGTCTGCTTTGTGTGATTGTAAGAGTAATTTACCATTTTCAAATTTTGATTTAGGGGTTAAGTTTTTTGGGGGGATTGTGGAAGGGGCAGGGGACAGTTGGGCCAGGTGCAGTTGAACCTTTTTCCATGAATTCCAAGGGTCTCTTGGACTTGGTATCTCATTCATCTTCAGGTGTTCTTGGATTGTGTGCAGTCATCTTCTCCACTCCCACAGGCTTTGGTGGCCATAAAAAGACTGAGATCAATGCTCACATTTCCTTTCTTTTTTATTGGATGACTGGTGTCTGCTTCATCAGGTGGCTTTAAACCAGTCTTGATAACTTTACTTTGAAATCAACAAACCTATTGGTGTGATCACGTACAACTGAAGTCCAAAAATTGACTAATGGTGCATGCAACCTAAAACACTTTTGAGCTCTTTCCTTTGTGCTCAGCCTGATATCCAGAATGATCAACAGGGTTACTAAGTGTGATTTTACTGGAGCTTAGGCTCATGTGTCACACTTCTGATATACCTCGATGAATAGTTATGGTCTTTTAGTCTTTCCTTGCTGGCCAGGATGTGACATTGCAGGTGTTGATTAATTTAGAATCATTCTGAAGGCTTCTAACTCTTGTCTTGCTTTCTTAATGTGTCTAATATTTGGGACACCGGAACTACAGTACAGTATTTCACATTGCTCGACTGCCATGTCTCCCTTCTTCAGGGAGTTGGACCAAGTGAGGTTGCTGACTGCCCTGGTCCAGAGGGCCGATTATCAGTAGTTGGAGTAGAGATCATGAACTCTTATAAGTGCAAAGGAGATCTCAGTTGACCCTGCTCTCATTAATTTTTCTGATGTCCTCCATCAAAGTTGGACATAACTTAGCAAGGAATTAATCCTAGGTGGATTATAATTGTGTAGCATCCAATAGGCTGGTTTGGAATATATATTGAGGTAGTGAAATAAATATCTTTCAATGTTTAATCTCTAAACATGTAATTCATGAGTCTTCATGATCTGTTAACTCTTGGATATTTCTTTCAGGTAAAGATCTACGTCAAATAGATGTGAAGCAAGAGAAAAGTGGGAAGAAATATATTCCTTCAAAATAAGTAACCAACTTGTAATTCTTGCTACAAGGTAATGTTTTTATTAAGTTTTAAAAGGAAATGTGAAATTTTGGTACAGTGGTTATGATGTATCATGATCTTGTGTAATAAAAATATCAGTAATGCTTTACAAATGTTAATTGTTAGGCACACAATAAAACAAAATATGCGGTAGTATTTTATTTGAAGCTCCATGCAGCATTGCATGTTACTACATAGTTGCTAAACCCTGTTTTAAAATTTTTAGATAATAAACTACTAAATAAAAACTTCCTTGGCAGAAGCACAATTTTAGGCAGTTTCAAATATTTGCTTAAAATCCTCAGTTAATTTTATAGTCCATTTACAGGATAAATGGCACTGTGAATCAGCCGTAATGTTAGTCTTGTCTCTATTATATATATAGCTATTACAGTCATGCAGTACATATACATAATATTTACACTGAATACATATATAATTCTCTATTTACATAGATACACTATTCTTTACAAAATTTATAAGCTAAAATGGCTGTATAACTGGAAAAGGAGTAAGGATAGCTTACAAATAGAATATATGAATTTTAGTAATTCACAAGAGTCAAGATCAGCTGTGCGTTTCTACAAATGCATCGGCCACAAATGAGTTATAAAATTCTGTGCCATGTGAATTAAAAATGCCATTTCAGGAATTGTGGTATAAAACTCCAAATTCCAAGCCGAATAAACACAAAGGATATGGCTTTATAAACATTGTAACTGTATTAAAGGATTATTAGGTTACTCTAGCAAGTTCAGTTTACTGTTTGTCTTGCGTAGGTTGGTACGCCAAGGTATACGAGGCTCTTCACAACTGTCGTTGTGTCTAGAGTCTCCAGGTTTTGGGACTGCCGTATTTGATGAATTGACTGGCTTGGGAGAACTTCCTTTCGGTGTTGTGGTGGTGGTGGTGCTGTTCAATTTATTCCCAGGAGCTGGTGATGGTTTTGTGTTCTCTTTCTCTGAGTCTTTCTTTAGCACCTTTGTTATATCTTGAGGTGAATTGATAACCTTGATTTTCTTGACTTCCTCTACCTTCGGTATGTATAAGGTACCTCTGTAAAAGAATTTATACTAAGTACATGCATGATGCTTTAATTAATTAATCAAATTACTGTGTCAAGTTAAGTCTATATCAACAATTATCTTTTACAAATTATGCTTAGATTTATCTTTTGTAAATAATTTAAGAAGTTAATTGATGCATTAATTGGTACATTATAATTAAATGTCAAGGTCAGGATTTGTCAGTCATACGTCTGTTGTCAAGTTTTAGTTTTCTGTCAGATAAATTTCTCAAGTCTTACAGAAAACTATTAAAGTAATGAAATCTTAATTCACCTGTCAAGTGAAGCCCTTTTCACTTCCATCCACATTGCTATTCCTGCTGCCTATATTACTCTTTCTTGTCAACATTATAATTTTGTATGCTATGCCACATGTTTGTATAACAAATTACTCGAGCTAGCCTAGTGATGCACGTTTAATCATGCATCAATAGTTGGTACTATACCATTGATGCCTTTTAATTTTAACTCTTGCACGAGGCTGATATTCATGTCATCTATCTTTTATAATTACCAGATACGTTCCAATTTTAAAACTTTTAGCTTTGGTGACTACGAACAAATTTCAGAATGTGAAATGTTTCATTTTTATCGGAATTATATTTTTGTTATAAATACAGCTCCACTGGTAATCTGAAATAATTATTTACAGCATTTTATGAATTTTGTTTTAATAATAACTCTGTATATTTGTTTTCCTGCTTTTTATACTTTCTAATGTGCATAGTGGTATTCCTAGAATTTATTTCACGTGCTCAAAATTAAAGAAAACCAATGATTTATTTTATATTGTAGTTAAACTAGTTTCACAATTTCTTCCATAGTTGTTTTGAGAAAGTTTATTAACCAGGTTTATAATTTATAAACATTCTCTATTAGAGAATGTTTAGCAAATGCTAAAATGGTTGCTTTACTGTAATGAGGACAATACATGTAGTAATGCACCTATTGAAAGTGTTCCTATTTTTCTTTATTATTGCAGTAGAATTTGTTTTTAATGTTCTAAATATTAATGTTATTACATATAAAGTAAAAAGGAAATGCCTAAATCATTTAGTATTCATAGCTTGACCTGAATCTTACTTATACGCAACGTTCCATATGCTCTGTGAGGAACGTACAGACAAAATTACTAAACCTAATGCTGGGATAATGATAACTAATTAATAAATAAATGGAGCTCTTCTAACATTGATCTCTGAACACTTTAAATGAGGAAAAAATATATATATTTACTCTAAAGCCTCCAAGGTGCTAAAAGCAATGCTTTTTATTTTGTATTTTTGCGCCCAACTATATCCACCACTCACTCTAGAATCTAGTGCTTGACGTGCAGGGCGATGCGGACTGGAGACTGCGTGCGTGCTGTGAGTGGACGGTCACTGAAATAACAACCAATGGGTTTCCAGGGATTGAGAACAAGTCCAGCAAATGATGTGATAAGACCATAAACAGGCAATGACAACAGATTTTTACAGTTATCTTAGTTTAGCACAAGAAATTAAATTATGTGCATCATAGTGTCTTGGCTTTTAATGTGAAAGTAATATTAAATGCATACAGCAGAAACTTTTACTGATTTAACCAATATGTGAATCCATAGGGATATTTTTTTGTCTACCACAACATTGCAGAGTAATTTTTTGTCTGCAAATAAACCAAGCATAATTGGCCTAGTGTAAAGACCTGTGTGTCATTCCTGAACAAGTGATTGACATGCTTTGTTGATCCTACTGAAGATCTTCACATTCCTTCATTCATGAAAATATTCAATGGTTAGAATTTAGTTACTTGTATAGCATAAATGGAGTTATAATATTTGAATGTCAATAAACATTCAAATATTACAATATTATTGGATAATTAATAATGAAAAAATTCTGGGGCATAATTTTTAATGGATGAAATGCTCTATAATGGATGAAACTGCTCTAAAAGCTGTAAACAATATTGATAACGTATGTAGCCTATTAAATAAAATTAGTGATGTTCTTTACGAAAGTTCTTATTGCAATAATTAATTATTTAGCAAGTGAAAATTTGTAATGCAGATAAATTTGCCTCGTCCGCACAATGATTTAAATGCTCCTAGAAAAATCCAAGCAAATTTTCAAACATTAAAAGGTTCCAACTGCTACAGCAAGCTTCTGAAACTGACAGCATCTGTGGAATAGAATTTCCATCCACTGCATGGAAATTATATAGCATAATGTTAGCCAAGCTTATGGTCAATTTTGTCAAGTCATGTGTTTGTCCATGTGTGTTGCATGCTGTCGAATTCTGTTCAAGCCTAATAGTTGTACTGACAAACAATACAATTGCAAAATCAGTATTACTGTATTTCCATGAATATAGCATATGAAGATAAGCATCCCAACTGAATATAGAAAATAACTTACCTTTTATGTACTGTAATGTAGTATACTGTACAGAGATTTTGTAAAATATCATTTCTAAGACTAGCAGATCACGTGAAAGTACTGTATCTCTAACCAATCCATTTAAAGCAAGAGAAGATCATACATGCTAGAGTGACAACTTTAACAAGAGTGCCAGATGATGTGCTTCACTGATAAGTGTCACACCAAGTTGAACTTTCAGAGTAAGAAATATTAATAAACTAGTCATTAGCACAACAGAAAAAGTACAGTACAGTGCTACATTAGAGTAATTTCTCTTGATTATGTTTTCAAGACTGCTAAATGCCCCAGTAGTGATTTAGTTGGGAAGATCATATACTATAGTGTATAGTAACCAAGGCAAGCCTTATTATATTTTCCAAGTAATTTATATTTCTTATACATTGCATGCAAATAAGACATACAGGACTGCCACTAGTCAACTAGCTACCATATCTATTAGCCATTAATTCACAAACTATTCCACTGAATTCATGTTAAGTGTGGATGCAGTGTTAGTCAAATTGTCAACTACTTTGTTAAACTGACAATACAAGTTTTACAGGATTAGTTTAATTTCTAAGAGAAGACATTAGTGGGAAGATAACTATAGATAGATGCACCCAATGTATAAGCACAAGAGAGGAGGCATGAAACAGCCGATGAATAGGTACAGAAGACATGAGGAAGCTGTCTTAGGCACAAAAATTAAATACAGAAGGCAAGAAATTGTTTGCTATATACAATATGTACAGTAGAGAATGCCTGAAAAGTAGATGTATAGTTACTGGAGAGGATGTGTGTGTGTGTGTATCATGCTAATTATAACTGGTATAATACACACACAACACATGAAAAAGATACAAGGTAAAAAGCTTGAAACAGATACAGAAATCATAAAATGTGTTTGTGCCAAGATTCACGAGGCAGAATATATAAAGGGGTCTTTTCTGAGCTTTACCACTTTTACTCCAGTAGGCAAGGCTCTGTTGTTTCCATGGAGAGGATTATGTATTTTACAATATGGGTAGGTCGGCATTCTGCACCAGTATGGATATTCAGTTGTCTGTCAGGTTATAACTGGTGCAAGGAAAATGCAGGAGAACATTCAATCTAGAGCAGAAAGACCTAGGGAATGACTATTACACTGTTCCCATATGCATTTCAGTCTGGTAGAAACCAAAATAATTTAGTTAATTGATGTAGGCAATCTTTAACAACTGCTTTCATTATTTAGTGGATGGTTCTCGTGAAGGTATAAACACAGTTGGTACATGCCTCTAGACTTTTTTAGCCTACCAGATTTTTAGAGCTACCTTCTCTGGTCTGGTTTAGTTAGTACCACCACATCAGTGGATTTTCTATTTAGGATTTTGTTCTAGGGCATAGACAATTTTGATGTGCATGCAGATTAAGTATACCTTTGGTTATTGCTTTTTCCTTGATTCTGCGATCTGCGATCTGTTCTGCGATCTGCTCTGCGTATCCCAGGTAAAATTTGATTGTTATTTTCATGGCCTGTATTTGTCCATGAAATGTTTTATTTTGGTTATGGGTTACCCTTGACCATTCTTTCCTTTAGTTGGACATGGACAGAATATGGTCAGATTATGGCTAACGCTTGTCTTTTTGGCCTGGACCACAGTATGAAGAGGGCAACCCCCATCCAAAGAGTGGCATAATTCTGCATAGTGCCACTTTGCAGGGTGTCAACTTAAGTACTTTCATCCTGAAGGTCATCCATGCTGCCTTTGACATTCCTCCATCTGAGTGTAGGGTTGCTTTCATCCAGTGCGTGTACTGTTTATTAGGTATGGTCTGAGACTGCTAGTCTCTCACTCAGCAGTCTGCTCATAATACTTAGCTTAGCAGTAGTCTCGAGTAGCTTGCCTGTCAGAAGCTCCTCTTCTCCCGGCTTCAGACTGAGTGGCCTCACCAACAAAGGTTAAGCACAATGCCCATTTTATATTGGCATCTGCAGCTTTGCCCAAGTTATTTGGGACAGTTCTTTATAGTTCAGTTTCCAAACTATTTCACTGCATACTTGCAGATATGCAGAGTTGGATCAGTTTCAGGTTTCTGCTTGGATTTTATTATCCTCTTCCTTTTGTGCCCCCTTATTCCTTGAAGTGGTATAGTTGGTGTTTAAGGATTAACATTTGTCTTGTCAATCTTAACACATTTTGGCTGTAGCTTGCCCGTTCTTCCTTCTGCAAGACACTTCTATTCAGACTCGTGGGTAGAGCAGAGGCTCTTGTTCACTCCCCCTCCCTCCAAAGTGAGCAGTTCCTTTACCTATGGCTCCTTCTGGTGTGCAATACCAGGCTCCACCTGTCTCTTGGATGATTATGTGAACATTTACTGTCCTCTTGTGGAGGGCCACAATGATAGTGATGGGTGGACTTCTGTAGGTTTTTTAGCAAGTCTGAGCAAGGGATACCTAGGCTTTGCAGGCATCTTGAAATCTATTCTGGGCTTTGTATCCTCATTTTCAGACAGCTTTCCATGGCAGTTGGCAGGCACATACTCTAATTCCATATTCAGAAATGTTTTAAGGGGGTATGATGAGGGCAACAATCATTACAAGTTCAGTCCTTTCTCTTCCTTGTGTGGAACTCTCCCAAGAGAAGACCAATCCTTGACTTGGAGATTAATTCCCTTATCTGCTGTGTCTGGTTTGCCAGGTGACTAAGTCATTCACTGCTTGTTTCCTTGAATCTTCAGGATGCCTACTGGCTTTTCCTATCCATCAGATTCATGAATTAGCAGGAATTCCAGTTTGGCAATACCTAGCACTTACAACTGCTAACTTTTAAGCCAAATATGGTTTCAAAAACTTTCTCCACCATTTTGAATTAGTTTTTAAGAGAGCTTTAGTTCTTGGGACCAGTGTTTTAGTCTTCCTAGACGACCGATTCACTTGGCCTGCTGGTCATTGGCTTTGTGCTTCTATCCAGAGCATTTTTGTTTTTGTTGCGGTACAAATTTCGCCCTCTGGTGACCAAGCCTAAATTTCAACTCCAGCATGCAAAGTGCAACTTGGTTGGATTTTGTTTATGTCTGGATACCCCCCCCTCTTTAGATTTTCTATTTGTGTTATCAATATGCTGTGCTTGGGTATCTTTCTTCCACTTGACCATCTATTTGGGAGAGTTAAAACGCATTCCTAATGAACCCTACGAGTTTATTTTCTGTCGGATTTAGTTTTTCCAGTCTTCCTTACTTCCTTGACCTGACACGAACCTTTGGAAAAAGGACTGTTGCACTGGTACCAAACATTAACCTTCCCTAAATCCATATTCCTCTCTAAAAGGACCCACCAGAACATGGTGCTTACAGCACTTCCATTCATAATAACTTGGGAAATGCTTATGCACAAAGAGTATTACATTACGTTACATTATGCTAACAGTTTTACTTAATTCATAGCTCAAACATTGTCAAAATTAATTATGCCTCATATCTTGTCTCTAATAAACTGTGTTTATAGAAATGCAACATTTAAATAAAACACTTCATTGTGGTTAGTTGTGTGTTAATAGTTCTCTATATCATATAGCCCTTTTACAGGGGACATTATGATGTATGTCCACTTCTGTTTCCTTTGAATTATTACTGTACGTACAAAATATTGTTATATGCCATATATACTCAGTTGTAATTAACAAATTTGTTTATTGTAGAGAGGGTGACATGGGATCTTTTTCATTAAATAGGAAAGTTTCAGAAAAGCAAAATATTATGCCTTTGCGACTGTTTTGGACAGGAAGCCTGTTAGTTGAGAGGGAACCTCGATAAGTCTAATAGCTGACCTTCCCCAGGATGCAATCCACAATAGTTACTGTACCTAACTCCTGGGTGCCTAATCACTACTAGGTAAACAGAGGCATCGAGAGTAATGAAACATGGTCAAATATCTCGCCCTGCTTGGGAATTGCGAGATCCAGTCAGTTGCAAGCCATCTGCACTAATCACTGCAGACTCATCTTCTGTACCAAGATACATTGGCTTTTGCATAGTATTAAATGAACGTATACATACAGGGGAGTGGGATGTATGGTAATACAGACATTAATACTGCTAAATTACATGTGTACATTTTTATATATACTGTACAACATACAGTAACACTAAGAAACTCGAGTTTTTAGTATAGATGCATTTGTAACTATATATAATTCCAGGATTTCTCCCGAGCACCCCAAAAATTCCATCATTCTATTCCATAACACGAGCAATAATGATAAATTGCATATGTATAGCTTATTCTGTTGCTCTCTATATATTTAGAAGAGTTGACATGCCTCACTCTGGCTGTGCAAGACAATCAGAGCATTGATTTCTGGTCCTCCTGGGAATCAAGACAAGGATCCCCAATTGAGAGTCAAGAACAAAGCCAAGTGACCCAATTATAATTTATTTTGTCAGGGACAGGCAGCCTGTGTACACACACACACACACACACGGCTTATATCGAGGTCCCCCAACCCTCTTCAAGGTCGAACAACTGACTCTCCCCAGGTTACATCCCCACAAAAGTTGACTAACTCCTGGATACCTATTTATTGTTAGGTGAACAGCGGAATTAGGTGAAAGGAAACATGCCCAACCATATCTATCCCGCCTGGGACTCAAACCCAGGATTCCTGATCGAGTCAAAAAACCAAACTGTACTACCGAGACCTTCCTATCACTGCTGATAATATGAGCCAGGTTGGTGAAAGTGTATAAATAGAGGAAAGTCATTAAGTCTGGCTGATATCATATCATAAAGTGAGCTACTTTAATCAAGTAAGTAAGTAATTATCAAAAGAAGGCACCAAACCGGGAAGGCTATGTAACACCATCAAAATGCGAAATAATCAGAAGGCACTAATTATCACCAAGAATGTCAATACGAGAACAGAAATCCATAAGGCGAACGATATAAAAAGTATCCGATTCACCAAGAATTCTATCGAGGGACAAGTGACCGTGAGGGACTACTTTAATCAAATAAGACTTCATATTTAGAATGATTATGCACTCGATCTTTGTACTGTATAGGATGTCATGCTCAAAATTTTCATACACAGACATGCGAATACTAGTCTACTTACGAAAAGACTAATGGCAAAGGCTTTAACTAAATTTTCAATGTCACCTCTGACTTAAAAACAAATTTATTTATTTTCAAGTATATATGGTTTCAGTTAAAACAGTTTTACTATCAGTTTGTCTTCTAATTTTTCAAAATCAAACTCGCTAAAGAGCTGCATGTATAGGCTATTCTAAATTTCATGCCGACATCTTAAAAGTAATTCTTTAAACCTAAAATACAAAATTATCATCACCAGTTTTATATTAACTCTGCACAGTTCTCACCGCTTTGTGTCATCAGTTTGTTTCATCAAGAGTTGTCTCTTCCAAGGTGGAATTGATTGCAAGCGCTTCTCCTCAGCCTCCTGTAATCGTGACTCTTCTGCTTCTTTTTTGGCTTTCTCAGCAGCTTTCCGGGCTAGCATCTGGCGCTTCCAATCTGGGATTCTGTTACCTGCATTGTCTACTTCTGGCACCTGTATTAAGAAAAAACTGTTTTTAAAATTCAGTATTTATATGTATTTGATGAACTTGAAGGAAGTAGAATAGAATACTCAGGGTTTGTACAAAAGTTTCTGCAAACATTCAATATACACAGAAATATTCTTTTGGATTGCCAAAAGCTATGTATCTCATATGGGAGATTTTCTGAACAGTTAGGTTTGTATGTAATGCATGTACATAGGCATGTCAAAAATGGTTTGGTTACAAATTTAGAGAACTTTCTGAGATTAACACCTACATACAGTACATTAATTGACAGTATTTTGGTCTTATCAAACATAGTTGAGAAATTATATAAAAATAGGTTTACTCCTCCTACCAAGCTAAATATAATATACTGCCCTTGTCCATTTGGCTTCAGACCTTAAAGACCACTAATGATACCACAACATACATGAAATTCACCCCCCTGACTAAAATGAGTGCCTATTTGGTTGGCTTACTGACCTTCGAAGGACCTTTGACTTTCTTATTAAAAATTACTTCTTTAAAACATCAGTAATTGGAGGTCAGGGGTCACTTAAATTACAACAGATCTTTTTGGTGTCTATGGCCGAGATATGTTATCTTTAATCAGTTTCCTACAGTACTAATAAGCATTGACATCTAGGGTAGTATGTTTGGCAGTCTTTTCTCATGTGCTCTACAACTAATGACTTTCCAAATGCCTCCCAATGGCATAAGTAAATACTGTACTCCAGCATGCAAAGCAAAACATCCTAAGCTTGGTAAATACTGAACTACATACATATACACACACATGTGTGTGTGTGTGGGAATTTATATTATATTATATTATACACTACATTATATTATATTATACACTATATTATATTATACACACACACCAGTTGAACCTGTACATCAGTTGATTGACAGGTTTGAGGTGGGACCAAAGACCTTGAGCTCAACCCCTGCAAGCACAACTAGGCAAGTACAACTGGGTAAGTACATACATAGATACATACAGAATATATATACATATATATATATTAATTACAGGCCTACACAACTACAATTTTCTTTTATAGCACACTGAAGTACACTGAACACGTGTAACTTACTTGATCAACAAAATGTACAGCAGAAAACTGTCTACTCAGTTCCTTTCCCTCCAATTTCTCATGAAGTTCCTCCTCCTTTGCACGTTCGGATTTCAATTTTTTGATGCCAGGAATGTCAACACCCATCTTGAGCTCGGCAATTACGTCATTTTTTGCAGTAGTAAAGGCTGCCTCGGATGCTGTTAAATGTACAGTATAAACTTAAGCTAAGGGCATACAATTTAATAAAATATGTTGTTTAAACCCAATAAAAATTAAGTTTCATATTTAATGTATGCATTATCAAATTTAACAAATTTCTTAACAATATATACAGCTTTCAATAAACCCTAACTTACTAATTGGAACTCGCAGAGGAACAGATGTTGGTTTTGCAACCTTAGTCTCTATCTTTCTCAGTTGTACACTCTGTAGGTCTGTGACGCTGATTGTGGGCAAGACTGTTTTGTTACTGCTGGTGCTGTTGGTAAGGGTGTTGTTTCGGCTAGGGAGTGTATTTGTAGCTGATGCTGGAGGAGCAGGTGGAGCAGGGGGAGGTGGTGGTGTATTTGCTGCAGTCTTGGTTAGCTCTTCCTCAGTTGCCTCTGGAATGGCTGGCAATGGTCCAGGAGGAACAGTGGCTTGGGCAGCATTGTTAATATTCAATGGTCCAGGAGGAACAGTGGCTTGGGCAGCATTGTTAATATTATCGGGAGTATCAGAAAGATGTAAAGTGATATCAGTTACATGGGTTGATCCATTTGGAGACTTGGCATCACCATTTGAGGGTGAACGGCAAATGTTTCCTCCCAAAGAACGAAGGTACTCTGAAGGTTTTATGAGGCCAGAATCTGATGGCTGTGTAGGAAACTTTGGAGGGATAAAGGGTAGGGTTTTCCCATTTACATTATGTGACTTTCCAAGCTGTGGGGATTGAGTCAGATCCTCATTTGAACCTACAGAGTCCCTATCTTTCCCGTCTGACATAATTTTTCCATAATGTTCTGCAACATCCAGTGGTAGAGACACAGGTCTGTCCAACTTCTTGTGCCCTGGAATGAAAAAGCAGTATACTGTATAGGTAAACTAAATACTGCACAAACATTATTTCTGAATACTAAAATAATGTCAGCTTTTGTCTTTTACATTCATTCATTCATTATTATCCAGTCAGAAAGATCCCAAACAGAGTTTAATGGAATTTACAGTACATGTTAAATCATTTTTATATACTCTGTATCATCTCTCCCAACTCTTGCTAACAGGAAAAAAATATGTAATAGAGTGGACTAATTCAGAATCTTTACTGCAGACTAGCATGCTAGTCTTAGTGAAACCAGTTGAAGCTTTCCTGAAATGAAACATAAGAATATAGGAAGAGGTTGATGATTGCCCCTGTAGTTATGCAACTAAAGTAGCAAGAAGAAATGACAAAGTATTTATGTGAATTATCAATTTACTCATGACTCAACCCTCAGGGTTATGTGATCTCTGGCAATCTAACAAATCTGGTTAACTAGCTGCTGGCTGAGTATACTATAGTCCTGGCCAGGAGCCCAATTATCTCAAAACACTTTCTCTGTTCAAAATGTTCCTAGTTTGCTTGTGCACATTGGAAGGCTCAAATTAATCAAAAGCTATGAGTGGAACTAGTATGTCAGTCACTATTAATCTTTTACTCTTAGAAAGACATTGTACAGAGAGGAAAGCTCTAATGCATTCATGAGTGGTTTACCTGGAGTGTGACCCAACAGAATGCAACAAGACTAACATGGAAACCTAGTACAGTATTCTATGTTAGATTAGCATGTGGTGAGGATATAGCAAGTCTTTGATTTGCTCAAGAGGCTTGCTATAATTGGAGAACCCACTTACTAGAGATGAGAGCAGTTTCTCACTGGTCAAAGTGAGTTCATTCCAAAAGAATGTGCAATACTATTTTGTCAGAAAGATAAACTCATTTAGTGAATCTCCTATTTCTAAATACATTTTTCTGCTGTGTTCTTAATATGTTTACTTGTTTTACATTTGTGATCTATAGAATGAAGTATTAGGGAAGCCTTTCTCTTGACTTCTCTTGTGGCTGCACCTTAATTTCACTTGTGGAGTCCAATACCCTAAAGGGTGAGAATGGTTCTTAGATACAGTATTGGATGACCGATTCCTAGTCATTCACAAGTAGCAGACTATTGTCATACACGATACTCTTAAGCACTATTGTTCATTCATTAAAATTGTCTAATTTTGTCTTTTCCTTGCAGGAATGTATTGGTAAATGATTTGTAGGACCAATGAACCACCAACTCTGGATGGCTCTACCTCCTTGACCTACTTCATTCACTTTTCCACTCAGTTGTCATCGTCTGATATTGAATGTAGACCCACCATCATTCATCAGCTATCTACTGACATCTCTGCTGCCATAACTACATCATCCTACTTGTCTCCCAGCTGACCCTGGCACATCATAAAGCCTACTGTGGTTCTGTGTTGGCTACCTACATTTAAACTAATATCTAATTTACAAATTTGTTAATAAAAATTCTATATTTATTCTGTCTTTATGATTCAGGCATCCAAGTAGAGTGTAAAGGCAATGAACATTGAAAATTGTACTGGAACATCAGTCCAGTACAGTAAGAGGGATCCCGGTAATACAGTCAGGTTCGTTTTTGACTCACAATCGAGAAAACCGGGTTCAAATCCTGGGTGGCACAGAAGTGGTGAGAAGCATTTCCTATTACCTCATGCTCCTGTCTACCTAGCAGTAAATAGGTACCCAGGAGTTAGTGAGCTTGTTGTGGAGTTGCATCCTGGGGAGGGTCGGTAATTCGACCCTGGAAGGAACCTCGATATAAGCCTAACATGTATTGTATATACTGTACTGTATATATATATACCAGCTGGCTGTCCCCCAACACAATGAACTATTAAATTACTACGTGTATTTCAAATTAGCATAATTTTTTGCAGCCTAAATGACTAGTAGCACTTCAATCACATTAATCATATCATTGATGAATAATGGTGCATATCATCTTGCTCCCTTTTCCTCCCATTGCTTGTTACATTGATCTAGTGTTTCAAATTAATGCTTCTGAACTGAACTAATCAAGCACCATGAGAAAGTAATAAACAATGCATCATAAAATGTCCAGTCCTCCACATACAAAATGTGAAATAAATTTAAATAGAAAGAGAATACTGTATGATGACCAAACTGCCTCTCTAAACTACTGATAAATAAAAATGTAACTACCTTTAAGGGATCCATTTTCACTCCTATGAGAATTTCTTCTGATAAACTCTGATGGCCGAACTACGGCTTCTTCGCTGGGACCTTCATCTTCTCTTTCCTCTAGTGGGTTGTGGGTAGATCTGGGTGATGAAGGTTTGGAGGAGGCTGGAGAGGTGTCATCCACCTCTTGAGTAGTCCTGTGAGAGGATGAGGGCGAGGTCCTGGGGGAGGGAGTAGCCGAAGGCATTGGGGGTGGGGGAGGTGGCTCTGAATTGGTTCGAGTGAGAGGGGCACGTCCCTGGTGGTGGTGATGGACACTGCTGGAGGGTGTAGTGGGCACGGAGAGTGTCGAGTGTAACTGGCGCCTCCCCGAGATTTCCCCGTTAACATTTCTGCCGCTGCCATCACCAAATTCTGAATGAAATATTGAGAGACGTTACCATGCGGTACTCAAACTTTAATATACAATACATAAAAGATTTGAATATGTTTATTACACTCCTAATGGCATAATAACAGCTGTAATTATATACATTTATGCCAAAAATAGTATGGGAAAACATTCTGAATAATGCAGCAGAATTCATCCTGAGCAAGTGACCACCAAACTTGAAAGGCAAGTTCTTGGTCCTGCAAGCTATAGCGAACAAGCTCAAGCACAGGGACAATGGCCAGCCAGTACAAATTTGCCTCAATATTACCAATGACCCTTAGCCCCTCTGGCAAATAAAGGGGCTATGAGTTGAAACTCTTAGGTAACTAAATAAATAATTAAAAATCCAATAACTTCCAAGTTCTAGTTCCTCATAATTACTTTTCTTAGAGACAGAAAACCTGTGTATACATATATAATTCAAGTTTGTATTAATGTCCCCCTCAAAGTTGAATTACTGACCCTCACCAGGCAACTTGTCCTCTGAACAAGTGCATCTCATTTTATACATTATGGTCCCCAACATACATATTACAAAGTGCATATTACAAATACTACTATGAAATTTACTGGCTCACAAATACCCACTTTTTCTGTGCATTGGTAGCTTAGGTTTGGTGGGGTTGCTTTGGTTTGTACATTTCTGTTAGGTTAGCACTTTGTATTTTGTACATGGTGGCAAATCAAGAGAAGGGTTACCCCCTGGATTCAACTCCACATCACTTACCTAACCTTTACCTAGTTACCTAACTAAACAAACATTTTCATTTCAATTAATTTAACTCATTCATTTACTGCTAGGTGAACAGAGACATCATGTGAAAGGAAACGTGCCGAACCATTTCGCTTCCACCCAGACACCGCACTTGGAATCCTCAATTGTGAGTAGAAAAGTAGCCACTATACATAACGATCCAAATATGAAGTGCCCTTTGCAGCCTTTGTTACCATTGTGCCTCTGGGGAACTCTAGAAGGCACAATATCTCTATTAATATTCCTTCAAAGAGAACCTCAAATTTACATTAATACTGCAATCATCAAATTTGAAGGTGAAACAAAGATCTAAAGTAGGAAGCAAAAACGACATTAAGGCCTTGTACAGTGATTTACACGAACCACTAATGGTAGGAAGACTGAGAAGATCTTTTTTTTAATATTGAAATGTACAAGACCATACAAGAGAGATATAGAGCCATGACAATACACTACCATGCAGAAGAATGATAAAGAAAAGGGGCTTAGAGTTATAAGTAGAAGTTGCAGTAAAAGCCAATAAAACCTTAAATAATAATCAAACGAACATTTGAATTGAAGAAAAAAAAGAGAGGTTATTCAGCTGTATAAATCTCTGGTGCCCTCTACTCCGCCTTCCCCAACTGGACTACTGTACACCATTATTGAGACCTCGTCTTAAAACGGACATGACTGCTTTCAACTAGGCTCTGGGAGGATTGACCGGGTGTCTCCGGTCAAGTCTAGCAGTCTCCGTGGTGTAGTGGTAAGACACTCGCCTGGCGTTCCGCGAGCGCTATGTCATGGGTTCGTATCCTGGCCGGGGAGGATTTACTGGGCGCAATTCCTTAACTGTAGCCTCTGTTTAACGCAACAGTAAAATGTGTACTTGGGTGAAAAAACGATTCTTCGCGGCAGGGGATCGTATTCCAGGGACCATAGGATTAAGGACTTGCCCGAAACGCTACGCGTACTAGTGGCTGTACAAGAATGTAACAACTCTTGTATATATCTCAAAAAAAAAAAAAAAGTGATTGACTGGACGTGTTCCAGGGAAACTAGTGAGAGGGAGAGGGGGAGGGGAGGGGGTTGAAATAGCCTAAGCTACTTTATTCCTTTGAGATGTATTTTATTGTCTCAATAATCTCAATAAACGTCCTTGAACTAGTGAGTGAGGCTTACTATGAGCTATGGAAATGGGAAGGTCTATGCCTGCTAAGAGGAGTCAGAAGGCGTCTGTTCCTATACCCATCTAGCCGGGTGTAACAAAGAGGTAAACAAATACAGAAGCCAGAGTGTCATACTAAAGTAGACATACACAAAACTACTGAACAAATGAGAACCAAACTTGGGCTAACGTGCTGCCGAGGTGAGAGCCTCAGGGTCTTTCCCACAACAACAGTAAGACAACCACCACCATATGTCGTGCATGTCGACTCGCCTGTATGTAACTATCTAACAGTTACTAGCTATTAGTAACTACGCTATAGTTCCTAGAGCTTTTTTTAAACCTGGAACGCTTTTGTAATTATTTTTTTTATTAACAAGCTTAAGTATACACAGCAATGTGCTGCTACCCTATTCTATATGAAGGATTACAGTGTAGATCAAAAACTAGCTGTAAGTTCATCTAATATCCCCATCTCCCAGGATGGTGAGTCATATATGGAATCAGGGGATAAATTACTGCCTCAATACAAAAACAAATCAACTTTGACTAAAAATCAGGAGAGACATGAAATGTGAGACTGATCTAGACCTTAAAGATCTGAGCTTTATCTGTTTTTGAAACGTGGATGGATGTGGCTTTCATTAGGCCTTCAATGCATTCTTGTTGCTACAGGGAACGTCGAGTATTATTTAATACTTTGTGATTCGACAGTTTCCAGCTTTCATCAAATGTTTCTCTCGCTTCTCCTGGGGTTATATCCCCACCTTCCTTACTTTACATCTGTTGGGGTTTAAATAACAACCATTTTGCCTGCCCACATCTGGAGGTTATAGAAATCTTTCTGAAGACTTTCCTCATTAGCTTTGCATAATCTGCATTTCATTTGCAAATATTGAAACTCGCTCCCTCGGGTAGATCGTTCATATAAATTTGAGACGGCAACAGACCTAGGACATAGACCTATGAGAGATCCATTTCTACCTCCTCCTAGCCTGACCACTCCTCTCTGATTACGACTCCTTTGTTTCCCCCCCATCAGAGACTATTGCCCTCTTTAGAACTCTACAGTTATCTAAGCTTCATTTTGTCATGTTAACCCGTAGCAGTTGCCAGCTCTACCTGACTACATCCGCTACTCATAAAATATAACAGCAAACCCATAACTCCATTTTCATGTCTGTGGGTGAGGTGTTAACTGTCTTAAGAGTGATCCCGTTAGCGAGTTTCTGCTGCTCCAGAGGTCGGGGAGAAGATCGGTCCGAGCAAAAGGATTAATGATCCCAGCTACACCACAACATACACATGTACGACTGACACACAACTGTTGTTGTTATAGATTCAGCTACTCGGAACAAGTTCCAAGTAGCACGGGCTATGGTGAACCCGTAACTTATACCTGGCACAGGAGCGGTGCTGTGTCCTTAGGGCACGCAACAGCACTCTGCAGTATTTCTGGACAGCTGTTATAGATATATTTGGTCTAATTGCATATTAGTGGACAGTTTTACAAAATATTTACAGCTGAACAGCTTCCTGCATCACTAGCTTTACCTTGGCGTAACTGTACACGAAATATTTTATATTTAAAAGGAATATTTTATATTAAAAAAAAAGTTGACTTTGAATACACAGTTTATACAAATGTGCCTATGAGGGAGGGCCGTAGCTTAGACAGCATACCCCGAGGCTGGGTTGTCAGAGTCGAGCCCAAAAGACTGCCGACGTGAGCCTTGAGTGACACTGAACAAGACTACTAAGACGAGTCCTGCTTGAAGCGAAAGACACGAAGTTAATCCTGTAGGAACCTTTCCTCAGGCTATGCTTTTCCAAGGTGCGGCCGTCTTCCAGGACACGTTCTTAACTTTACTGCACAATAAAAATAAGTTTCTTTTGTTTTCTCAACCGATATAAATAAGTTGTGTATAATTTGGCTTTGGGTAAGTTAGGTTAGTTTTGATTCTGTTAGTAATTATTTTCCATGTACATTACATGGATAAAGTATTTTAAAATGGTTCGTCTCAGATACAGAAAGGTTCTAATACAATCAGTCGGGAATCATATATATTATTTTTTCGTGTATTAACTTTGAGAAGATCTAATACAGTTGGTGGATTTAAAAACTATTTGTCCAATGCTTCGAGGATTCCCTGCCAGAAGCGACGTGGGCGCCACAATGCGTGAAACCAGTCTCATAAAACTTAATTTCCCAGACAGTCGTTAATTGCCGAAGCCCGAAACCCGGATTCTGAAGAACGAAACCTGGATTCTTAAGAACCACACCTGGATTCTCAAGACGGTAGCGCAAAAGGTGATTTTTTTCCTTCGCATCGACCGGATTGGGAAGTTTGAGAACACACCTATCGATAGTCTTGAGTCTTGAAAAAGGACAAGTGGAATGCCTAAGGCCTGTCACGACACCTCACAGCTGATCGCTTTACTTGTAAATATAAAAATATTTGCGAACAAAAACATTCATAAAATTTCCTAATGACTCCACGGAGCTTTTAATAAATTCAGTTACAAAACAAACGTCACAAAATGACTTAAGCTGATATTTAAAAACAATATAAATTGAAAACAAAATGCGGTTCAGTACAAGCGGATTAAAAAAAACAAAGTAATGTAAACATGCAGGTTAATGCATGATGCCTTATGAATAAAGCATAGGTTAGACATTTGTTTAATTCATTAGGGAGTGAGTTCCATAGACTGTTGCTGTCTATTGCTGTTGCTGAAACTGCTGTTATGAAACATCTTAATGCTATTTGTCGTGAATAAGATAATTGTAGTTAGTATATGTATAGCGACCAGCACCAAGTGACAAGTTGTGCAACTCGTCAGCCATTATTAGCAAGGACTAGAACACGCGTGACAGATCAACAGTTAGTTCAGCCAGCGAGAGATGGCGGAACAGTAACAAAGAAGCTATTATAACTGGTGTTAAGCGATCCACCCACCTACAAACTTTACAGTCTCCACCTACAAACTCTAGCAGTCTCCGTGGCGCAGTGGTAAGACACTCGCCTGGCGTTTTGCAAGCGCCTTGCCTTGGGTTCGAATCCTGGCCGGGGAGGATTGACCGGGCGCCAATCCTTAACTGTAGCCTCTGTTCACCCAGCAGTGAATGGGTACCTGGTTGTTAAACGATTCGGCGGGGTCGTATTCCGGGGAAATTAGGGTTAAGGACCTTGCCCGAAACGCTACGCGTAATAGTGGCTTTACAAGAATGTAAAACTCTTGTATGTAAAACTCTATGTAATGTAAACACCTCCTGACACGCAATGTTATCTTTCTCTTACCTCGTCAATTTTGTGCCTCATCGTAATTTTCCATATCTGACTTTTCTTTCCTAAAGCCAGCCAGCCAAACACACACAGACATTATCGCTGACTAGGGGGGTAGAAATAGCCTAAGCTACTCTATCCCTTTGAGATGTATTTATTGCTTATCTCAATAAACATACTTGAACTTGACTCGCTGACTAAACGGGATAAGAATAGCTCGAGCTACCTCATCCCTTTGTGTGTATTCATACCTCGGTAAACTTATTTCAATTGCTGGCTATATCGAATGGAATTTCCAACATTTTTACAGCCCAGATCCGTATCCCCGGCCACAGCTTCCGGCTCGCCGGTCAGCCATGTCCCCTGCGACAACAATGGGAGACCCGGCTCTAAGCAATTGTTCCGTGGACTATTTTTTTAATTCTCCACACAAATGAATTGGAAGTTGGTTGCGTCAAAGGGCTCGACCGTGTGTTGTTAATTAATAAAAATATTAATAAACGTAATGAAAAAAGTAGGATTGTCCCTGAATTTACGAGATCGGGGGGTTGTCTAGTACGAGTGAGAGAACTGGAAGACGCTGCCTGTGGTTATCGGTCACAGTTCCTTTCCTGTATTCAGGGAAGGGGGGGAAGCAGGAGAGTGATTACAGAGGAACGCGTATCTTGTAATCGTTTCCCACTTCCTGCATCACTAAAATATCTGGATATCAGCAGGAACAGATTTGAAAATGTTTGTGTAGTCAAGAGCTGTAACCTTAAGCGAGTCGTTCTCTTATTCAGAATACAGGCTGTATCATCTGCATCAATAATAAAGAGAAGTGGCCACAATACTAGAATAGAAAATAAAACAAAACATACATTTCTTAAGCAATTCGTTCACTTTCAAAACCCCCCAAAACAGCTAAACAGAATATACATCAAGAATATTATTGCAGATTAAAATGGAAAACGAGGATTATAAATATACTTTTCATTTTAACGTACCTTTCTACCAAGATGTTAACAGCCAAAATATTGGCTGTTAACAGCCGAATAAAAAAAAATTTAAAAATCAGATACTCGTGGCTCAGTGGTAAGACTCTTTGTCCCCCAGCGCTTCGCGAGCGCTTTGGCCTGGGTTCGTATCCTGGCCGGGGTGGATTGACCGGGCGCCAAGCCGTAACTAATGGGTACCTAGTTGCTAAACGATTTGACGGATCGTATTCCGGGGACACTTGGGATTAAGGACCTGCTCGAAACGCTATACGTGCTAGTGGCTTTACAAGAATGTAAGAACTCTTGTATATATAAATACAAAATAATAAAAAATACACCAGCAAGTACTGCACAACATTTAGAGAAAATGAATACCGTTAAGCACGCACTTAAGTGTTTTCAAGGATAACTTTAAATCTTCAGAGCGACTTGTTTTAGGAAGCTCAAACAAGTTTACAAAGATGACATCATAAAATGGACAGAATAGCCTAATACTTGATAATAGCTTATCAAACTAAAAGACTGTCTTCGTGACTCATGTGAATGATCCATAGTGATATTGTAATCCATAAACCACAAAGTTTTACAAGTGGGAACTGCAGTAAAAAAACAAAAAAACAAAACACACACACACACCAACCAAAACTTAGGAATAGTCAGACGTAACTTTGATGTCATGAACAAGAAGTTATTCAATTCTACAAATCTCTGATGCGTCTCCACTTTGACGAGGCTAGAGGTAAAGAGGTTCGGGGAGGGACGAGGCTAGAGGTAAAGGGGGTTCGGGGAGGGACGTGGCTAGTGGCAAAGGGGGTGCGGGGAGGGACGAGGCTAGAGGTAAAGGGGGTGCGGGGAGGGACGAGGCTAGAGGTAAAGGAGGTTCGGGGAGGGACGAGGCTAGAGGTAAAGGAGGTTCGGGGAGGGACGAGGCTAGAGGTAAAGGAGGTTCGGGGAGGGACGAGGCTAGAGGTAAAGGAGGTTCGGGGAGGGACGAGGCTAGAGGTAAAGGAGGTTCGGGGAGGGACGAGGCTAGAGGTAAAGGAGGTTCGGGGAGGGACGAGGCTAGAGGTAAAGGAGGTTCGGGGAGGGACGAGGCTAGAGGTAAAGGAGGTTCGGGGAGGGACGAGGCTAGAGGTAAAGGAGGTTCGGGGAGGGACGAGGCTAGAGGTAAAGGAGGTTCGGGGAGGGACGAGGCTAGAGGTAAAGGAGGTTCGGGGAGGGACGAGGCTAGAGGTAAAGGAGGTTCGGGGAGGGACGAGGCTAGAGGTAAAGGAGGTTCGGGGAGGGACGAGGCTGGAGGTGGGAGTGGGTTCTCAGGTCAGGTGAGAAACAATATTCCTTCAGCGTCTCAAAGTAAACAAAGGAGTTCTGCCAGTCGACGCAGACAACAGAGAAAGCAATGACACCGAGGAGAGGTGAAGGGAGAGCAAGAGAGGAAAGAAGAGCAAAGCTAAAGAAACCGGTAAAAATGGGAGAAAACAAAGTGCGGGAAACAGAAACAGAGAGGGAAACACGAGAAGTGTAAAACCCATGATGGAATTAACGGTTTTCACCCCATACCCTGCAGACGAAGGTCGTTTGAAAGACAGGAAGGCTTCAGGAACTGAAGCCAGGTCCTGAGTGGGTGGGCGGGTGTGGCCAGGCAAGAACAATAAGCGAGCTGCTCTCAGACACAAACACTTTCTCTCTTAACGAGTCTGCTTCACTCTCTCCTGAGCCTGCATCAACTCCTGCGTCTCTCGCTTACACAATGTCGATCTTCACAGACCCATTTTTCCTTTCATTTGTTTCTCGCTAGACGTGCTCTTATTTCTTACCTTTGTCTCTCCCTACGTCCCTACGTCCGTTCTTCTGCCCTTCATCCCACCCTCCCACCTATTAATGGTCTAAATTTTGATGTTTACCGTGTAAGTCAGATTGGACAGTGGGTAGAGAGCCTGCTTTTTTGGCTTAACGCTATCTGTCATCCACAGGGACAATAGCTACTACAGTCCCAGCAGCTTACCCAGTCTAAAGTGTTCAGTCTTTTGTTATCTGTTTTCCTATGTACTCCTGTGTATTCCTAGGTACTCTGAGAAAGACGTACCAGGTGGGGGCGGGATGCTCGCCTGCTGGCCACTGCTACGGACGTCAGGTCTGGCTGATGCGTCGCTCAGTGGTTCCTGGCGCTCGTCGTAGTCGGGTGGAGGCACTCCTGTGGGCCAAACGTCCAGTGGTCAGGTGTGATTTGGAAGGTGATTAGGGGTAAGATTTGTTTGAGTGATAAATGTGGTTTGGGTCCGGATAAGATATGATTAGAAGATCAACCATGATTGAGAGTCGAGAGATGTATTTGAAGAAGTTTGAATGTTATACATTGTTGACGAGAGCAAGAAACAGATTAGTATGGGAAGTAATCGATTTACTTTTTAAAATGCGTAACAAGAGAAGTGAAAACATCAGCTGATCTGAATAGGGAAATACAGGGTTGGAAAGTGGCAAGAATCGTGCACTTGCATTCGCGATCACACACGAACATGTATAAACAATTGCTGCTACGTAATTCCTTGCAACTTGCGCACCAGACTGAGCTCAGGTCTTGTATTTACCCGAGTTACCAGAGCCAACTGCCGTCAAGACTCCACACGGGGTTTTCTCACACTCTCGGTGGATGGAAGATGAGGCAAGCGCTCAGACTCTTGCCATCCTCCGAATGAAATGGGGCAAGATAATGGTTGGGGGAAGAGCTAGACGTAACTGGAAGAGGAAAATGCCTACTTGAGGGAGACTAATGTGAGTGCGTTTGATGTGGTTGGGTGAGGTAAGGGCCCTGGCAGAATCAACACCTGTTAATACAACCCATCCTACTAGTAGCAAGTCACATTTTGACGTATACTTTACCCAAGGCCAAAAAATTGGTGTCCTAGCAAATGGTGGCAGCTCAAGAAATTGACAATGTCCCGTTTTCTGTCCGTGGGTCCTCTATTAGGTTAAGGCACTTTAGCACGACAGTTTCTTGACGTTGGGAACGCTCGCGAGAACGGGCTGGTTTATTGGGGGTTCTGAGGACTTGATATAGCTGGAAGGTGTACGAGTTATGGTTGGAGGAGGAAGTCATGGTTGCTTGGGGGAAGACGTGGCTTCAGCAGACAAGACACGGGGTGAAAAAACATGGTTGGAGGGGATGAAACTTGCTCGCCAAGTCCTATAGCCCCTCTGCGGTGGCATGCATTTTTATGGACTTTAGATTTGACTGGAGAGGAGAGAGAGATTTTGAAATACATATATGAAGAGCAAGATGAAACTGCTGGAGAAAAACGTGAATGAGGGACTACTATGAGGCAGGAGTCGAGAGTCTGGCATGACTGGAATATGAAGCATGACTAAAATGAAATATTTGTACTGCACGATAGGACGAGTGAATGAATGGGTCTGGGATGGGAAATTATGCATGATGGGATGGGATGCATGATGGGGTGGGATGCATGATGGGGTGGGATGCATGATGGGGTGGGATGCACGATGGGGTGGGAAAGATGCATGAAGCGGGGAAGACAAGACAAAAGGTGGATAGATAGTCATGCATGATAGGATAGGCAAGACATTACTGAAAATTCAGGAACTGTATTTGGGAAAAAGACTTAGAATATGGAAAAATTAATACAAATTTATATATCGAAAATATTTTATATTTATATGAAATAATGGTAATTCGTAAAAACTGATTAATACCGGAATTAGCCAAGTTTAAAATCAAGTCAAAAAAATCTAAAACGACCTCAAATTCTTCGAGAATGTCTTAAAAAAAATAATCTACGTTTTGAATATCCTTTAGCTTATGCATAACTTGATCATATCTTCTGAATCATCACATAAGCATGCTACTGAATCTCAAGTGTGGTCATAGGGGATACTGAAGCAGCTACTGGGAAGTGAGATCACTCACCGCTCCTGTGTCAGGTAAGTCACACTACGGGCTCACCATAGCCCGTGCTACTTGGAGCTGGTTCCGAGTAGCTGGATCTATAACAACAACAACAACTGGCAAGTTGGTACCATCGAGTATCATCAGATGCACGTGGGCTGGTAATCATGTATTCATCATATTCGCTTGTAAAGTTTCTATTTTAGTGAAATCCAAACACTAAAAAAAATTTGCTGATGGGCTTGACAAGCAATTCATATGCTCACCTCGGCTTGTATTAGGTAAGGACACAATCAAGAATCCCGGGTTTGTTTCCCGGCCGGAACAAATGCTTGGGTAAGTTTCCTTTCACCCGATGCTCCTATTCAATTTATAGTAAATAAGTACCCGAGAGTCAATCGACTGTTGTGGGTTGCATCCAGGTGAAGATCAGACCTATGGAGGTGAGATGGAGGGACCTCGGTAAGCCTAAATACAGGCTTCCTGTCCCAGACAACGGGAATTAACAAAGTTAGTGATTCTTGCAGTATCTTTCCAGCAACAGAGAACCTAGAATATCAACCAATTTTTCACACCATCGTCAGCTGCGAAGGGAAGGGAGCTATCAGGGGGAAAGCGCGAAGTCATTACGACTATGTAGCACTTTGGAAGGGGTCAGGATAAGGATTTGGGATGGGACTGGGGGGAAAGGAATGGTGCCCAACCACTTAGACGCTCGGGGATTGAACGCCGACCTGCATGAAGCGAGACAGTCGCTCTACCGTCAGATGGACAATATCTGTTACCAATGGTGATCAGCGTTTCAGCAATACTGACCCCACAGACAACACCACAGGACGGGGTGTTCAGAACACAAGACCTCTGTTACAGAGGTTACACTGTTACAGCGGCTGGCTCGAGGGGGAGTGTGAAGGATGGGGGGGGATGGACTTCCCGTGTCGATGGCCGGACTGGGAAGCCGCTCGACGGAGACCTGACGGTCCGGTTAGATAAAGTCACCTTGACTTTCATACAAAAACACGTACAATTACATACACGAACAAACACGCGTATACACGCACGGAATTGCTGGCATAAAATTGCTTGCAGCTTGCTCATCAGAGGATCTTGTGCCTTCCTGAGCAGTGTGAAGGTCACATACTCTACCCGGGACCTTTCTCACGCTCTTTGAGAAAAAGAGGACTGGCTGAGATGACGAGCACTCAGACTTCTGCCATCTTCAGTCTCGGCAAAATAATTTTTTTTTTTCTGTAGTAAAGTTAAGACTTGGTATTTCGACCTTATTTTATATATTTAAATGTACCTCTTCTTCATCCTTGGGCCATCTTTAGTAGGCTACAATTTACTATTAAGGAAAAATAAATATTAACCTCAGTTTGAAGGAACAAGGAAAACCCAAAACGGCAAACCTATATATACTTCATCAGTGAATGTGAGGATATATGTGAACTTGATCACTTTCATTAATCTTGTTAGCATTATCAATCGAGTTCGAATAATTACCATCACTAATGTTGATAACATTTTTGTTCTTTAGCAATGCAGTTAACATATGCTAGTCTCAACGTCATGTGAGTTTTGACGGAGGCTGCTAGCCGAGTCATCTGAATGTTTCAGAGATCACACTCACCCGCAATCAGATCGTCGAGTCCTTGAAGACGCTGCCTGTGCCGCTCGGCCTCACTGCTAACCTCATCCTCAATACCTCTGGAGGAGGAGGAAGAGAAGGATTCTCTTTGAATGGCATCCCTCTGGGAGCGTCCGCGACGAGTCGACTCCCTGGTACGGCCTTCCTCACCGGCGGCTCTAGCCATGAGCGCAGGGTCGATATCCTCATAGTGGTGGTCGTGGGAGGAACTGCTCGTGCTGCTGGCCGTCGAGACCGCGTCGTCGCTGCTGTGGACGTCAGCCTTCACTGTTGTGTCAAGAAAAAAGGTTCATGAGACGAGAGGCGCTTCATGGTTGAGGTGTGTCTGTGCGGTGTCTGTTCTCCTAACAGAGGCTACAGGGAAGCCAAGTCTATTATATGTATACCTCGCTTATAAGCCTGAGTTGGTCACAATCGACTTGAGAATGGTCCAGGACGGACCGAAACGTCGTCGTCCCTTCACCTGCTAGTGTGTGGTCTGGTCAACCTGAGTTGGTCGGTTATGCCAGCGAGTCGCTGTTTTGATACTAATGCAGATAGGTAGTATTGCGGGTGGCTGTTAATGCTAGCGACAAAAGGTGGGTGTAGTCACCAAGGTGGTACATGTTAATGATTTCGGGTTGTTTGTTGTTCCTACCAGCGAGTGTTGATCCAAATTTGTCGTGTTAACGGGATGGTTATTGGTGATGAGTGGTTTGTACTGAAGGTTAGGCCATGATGACTAGGTGAGGTGGGAAGAGGGGGGGGGGGGTACTGACGAAAGAAGGTAGTGAGGTTTGATGACAGTAAGTGTTGAGGGGGGGGCTGTGCCAATGACAGTGGGTGTTGAGGGGGGGCTGTGCCAATGACAGTGGGTGTTGAGGGGGGGCTGTGCCAATGACAGTGGGTGTTGAGGGGGGGGGGGGCTGTGCCAATGACAGTGGGTGTTGAGGGGGGGGGGCTGTGCCAATGACAGTGGGTGTTGAGGGGGGCTGTGCCAACGACAGTGGGTGTCAATGCAAGCAAAATTAGAAGACTGACGCGAATAAAATATATAAAAGAAAACGAGGAAACTTTAAGCATTAACAACATATTAAAACAATATGCATATATCAGCATACTTTAAAATAAAAGAAAACTATAAAGAGAGAGAGAAAGTGACAATGCAAAAGGAGAGAAAGTGAAACTACATTTGACTAAATAAATTACCACCGTGCTTCAAAATGAATGAATACCTGGTCCAGTGTGGTTAACGACCTGTTTAGCAATCTGGGCACAACCCTAACAACCTATCGGAAGGGCGGGGGGGGGGGGTTCATGCATCGTGTCCAGCCAGTTTCTCTTCCCCCCCTCCTGCCCCCCACACCCATGACCCCTCCCTCAATGCCCAACCCCCCGCCCCCAATGCCCCTCCTCATTGTCTAACTTCTCTCTTCCCCCCTCTCTCGCGTCCCCTCAGGCCAGGGATATGTACACCAAGATGGGTATACTCCGCGTTTCGGAGTATACACACAGTAAACTACAGTACTAAACACAGGTCAGGACCGTAGTGTACTAGCGGGTTGGTTGGCAATTTGTAATGACCTCATTAACCTGTGAATAGGTCAATAGGCCTCAACCAGCGTAGGTCCACGTTATGGTCTGGGTGGCAGTGCGTAGAGGGTCCGGTAAGGAGCTCAGGTTTACCTTCTGTGGAGTTTTACGTGATTTATGTAAACTTAAAATCCCTAATAATTAACATTTATGCAGTTTGTTTCCTTATGGTACATATAATTCATTTCCAATTAATTGTGTTCACCCGTTTGATGATAAGACTGTCCAATTGAAAAATATCAATACTTGCATTTTTTTATAAGAAATTATTCTTTTTTTGGAGGGGGGGGGGGGGGAAGAAGAGGCACACAATGCTCATTTAGTTTTGGCAAGACAAGGCAACTATGAACGTGCAAGCTGTTAATAGAAACAGTTCGCTCTGGCGAAAGAGTCAGTACACAGAAATGAATGAAGTTAAAGACTGCATAAAAATTATATACATATATATATTATATTATATATATATATATATTTATATTTGGAATATAACTTAACACTTCCCGCAGTAATATACATCTACTAGTCGGTGCAGAGTATGATTTGGCGTCTTTATTTGATTTTAAATCGGTCCCTGATTTAGCTAATTCAGAGTCCGATCTTCAATGGTTAAAAGGGGTTGGGAATATCACCTTCCCTCCTTCCTCATACCAGTTCCATATCCCTTCCAAGTGCTGTATAGTCTTGCTGGCTTCCTTCCCAAAGGAAGGTAACTAGGCTGAGTAATTTTAAATGTCATCATGTTGACTGCACTGTCACTCTGAAAATTCACTAGGAGTCATCCATCAACCAACCAGCTAACAAACCAAAGAACTAACCATCCAACAAACCAACTAACAAGCCAGCCAGTAAACCAACTAGCTAGCCAATCAGCCAGCTAGCAAGCCAACCAACCAACCAACCAGCCAATTAACCAGTCAGCTAGCAAGCCAACCAACCAACCAATCAATCAACCAGCCAGCTAGCAAGCCAACCAGCCAGCCAACCAACCAGCCAGCCAGCCAGCCAACCAACCAACCAGCCAGCCAACCAACCAACCAGCCAGCCAGCCAGCCAGCCAACCAACCAACCAACCAGCCAGCCAACCAACCAACCAGCCAACCAACCAGCCAGCCAGAATTCCACGCCTCTCCCGCCGCGCGTGTAGAGAGACGTGAGCAAAAACCCAGGTAGGTCCGCTTCCTCCCTAATTTCGCCTCAGCGGGGTACCTTCACTACGACCTTTTGTGGCAAGGTTTTTAGCAGGTTTTTGGCGCTTTCTTCCGCAGTACTTTCTCCTTCTGGCCCCAGACGTTCCCTCCAGGTTTTTCTCCTTTTAACGTTTTTGGAGACGATGGCTGGTTTTGTTGCATAATTCATTGATTCAATTTTTATATTCCATTTTTTTGGACAAGATTTCCCTCTCATTATGTTTCAATTTCATGGAGAGACTTCCCAATAATTTACCTTGTTCCATTACAGTTATTTTTTAAATTACATTTCCATTGTCATAAGTAGTTTCATTAAAATCTGCTTGAAAACTAACACTTCAGGAAATTAACATTGCTTCCGGCCTTCAACAACGGATATACGACCGAAACGCAACTCACTGAAGAATTTAATTTTTAAATATTTGAAAACAGTCGCTATTAGTGTGATATTTGGACAATTTATTTTCCCTTCATTCTTAAACTATTTAGTATTTTTTTCCTTCAAATGTTATGGCTAGATATGTTCTTCACTGAGCACCATTATTTTATGTGAAAAAATACTAAGCATTGCAATAACAATTTTCAGGCTTCTCTCTTTCAATATACCTGAATAAAAACATATATGTCCAACAAAAATTCCTACTTTAACTAAAAAAAAAAAAATCGGTAATGAACTTTTTTGGGAGTTGACGGCTACCTGACTCATTCATAAGGAAAACCAGAAGCTAATTAAACCATAATGCCGAGACAGAGACTGTCAACCTTACAGCCTATAATCGGAACAATTAAACCAGCGAGTAATTCTGGTCAACGGTAACAATACAAGCTACAGTTCTGCCAAAGGTCAGTCTGTAAATTACCGACCAGAACAAAACCCAAAACCTATTGGTAACTACACAACTAGAGCGATAAATACCCAAAGCAAATGGATGAAGAACATTCTATTAATATCCAAATACAAAAATAAAGCGATTAAAAGTGCCAAGTTTACCCTCTGGGTTAAATGTTGCCAAGAATATTGTGCAACACGCATGCAAATATTGCTTCAAGTTCCTGAAGTTGAACTCGACTGTGTCCCGAGTATGTGGGCAAGTTTATTGTGTGGACATGTTCTCTGTTTAGACATGCGAGTGGCAACTTGCATGAACCAGTGGCAGCTTGCATGAGCCAGTGGCAGCTTGCATGAGACAGTGGCAGCTTGCATGAGCCAGTGGCAGCTTGCATGAGCCAGTGGCAGCTTGCATGAGCCAGTGGCAGCTTGCATGAGCCAGTGGCAGCTTGCATGAGCCAGTGGCAGCTTGCATGAGCCAGTGGCAGCTTGCATGAGCCAGTGGCAGCTTGCATGAACCAGTGGCAGCTTGCATGAGCCAGTGGCAGCTTGCATGAGCCAGTGGCAGCTTGCATGAGCCAGTGGCAGCTTGCATGAACCAGTGGCAGCTTGCATGAACCAGTGGCAGCTTGCATGAACCAGTGGCAGCTTGCATGAACCAGTGGCAGCTTGCATGAACCAGTGGCAGCTTGCATGAACCAGTGGCAGCTTGCATGAACCAGTGGCAGCTTGCATGAACCAGTGGCAGCTTGCATGAACCAGTGGCAGCTTGCATGAGCCAGTGGCAGCTTGCATGAGCCAGTGGCAGCTTGCATGAGCCAGTGGCAGCTTTCGTGCCGGAGTGCCATCACGTTCTTCAACAGGACGAGGATTGCCGCAGCAACAAGTTGCCGGCCACACACACGAGTGCCACCTGCAAAACCATCATCATTCTGATTGATTGAACACCAGACTTCTTCCGTCCGCACAAAAATGTAACTAGAGAGCAAGAAGAGCGTGCCGATGTGTAGCCTGGTCGAGAAAGCCAGCTGTGCCGGCCACACAGCTGCCGGCTACGCACGGCGCAAGCGGAGGTGCGCATCACCGCATCTGTAAACAAACTTGGCTCCTATGTCAGCTTCACCTTTACTCCCATATTTATCCTATTTCAACTGCACTTGGGCCTTTAAATGTAATTGTTATTGTTTTCCCATGTCTTACGTTGATAAATTATAGTAATTTTTTATATGATTTAACATTATAAAAGAGAAATGTGCTATGGTTTTTAAAGAAATTAATTTTTTTTGTACTTGCGTCAGTTCGTCGTGTGTTTCAGAGTTGCATTAACGCGGCACTATATTTGCTACCTGTCCCGACTCGTTAGCCTATGTTTAAGGCTTAAAGATAACGGTCAGAAGATATGCAACAGAGTCCGGAGCCATCAGTGAAAACCACGACGACGACCACCACCACCACCAATATATCATCTACATCATTACCAGCTCTAGCAATCAACATTGAGGCCCATCACCACCACAATTACTGCACTGTGGAGGTCATTCAACTCTACCTGCAGCACCGACTATCTGATATAAAGTAACAAATGGGTGAATAAGCCTTCGTAGAGAGAAAAACATCTGGGAATAATGCATTAAATCTGCCTCGTGGAGCCCACCAAGTGGATATACAAAGTTATTTAACATAAGAGCTGCCATTTTATACCTGAATGTGGAGTTGTTCAGGGCCTTGTATACTAGATTTGTCACGTCAATTGTGGAATTTATAGAACCAGCATGATATCTTTATTTCCTTAATTACAAAACAATTTCGGAGAAAGTTCAGACCACCGACAGATGAAAGGTACGACATACAAGTAAATATTCAAGAAATTGAACCTCACTTCATTGGAAGAGAAGTAGCATGGCAGACATGATCACCATATATAAAATACTCAGTGGAAACACACAAGGCAAAAAGGGTCAGACTCACGAGTCAAACACTAACAGGGGAAAAACATAGTTAGAAACTAAGTACCCTGATGAGGTGCCTCACCCCCAATTTGGCAAATCGAGCCAAATTCATTCAAGAGATTTCTGCCTTATCCGAATTGTGCACAAGTGGAAGGCTCCAAGACTTAGTCGGGAGTCGACTTCACACACAGCTACACGTGTGGACAGGACCAGAGCCCGCCAGTCACAGGAAGGATGAGAGGCGAGCTCCAAGAGCAGAAGTTCAACCATCTGTAAGCTCAACTGAGGACAACCACACCACTGCACTATTTCCCAGAATTCCGTACCCATTAGCCTACAGCTGCAGGTAATTACACAGGAAACAGGATGTGGTGCGCGAATTACAAGGAAATAGTACGACAACTTAATAATAAATAATCAGGACATTAGTCGTAAGAATGGACATTGCTTCTTGGAGTTAGTTTCTCTCTTACACAAACTGAGTGAGTGACCGAACTTGTATTTTTCTCTCATTGAAGATTTGGGAACTCAAGTTACATAAACACGGGTTAAGTAAATTGTTAAGTTTAACTCCAGAAGCACTTTCCTTAAGTGACGTAAACAACTTCATAACAATGGGTAAACAAAGTAGCTACCTATGCATCGCAGCCATTACAGTCGAGTCGTTAAACGTGTGTGGTTTACTACTGGTGATTGCAGGATCGAGTCTGACTTTTGGGACCTCATCTTTCTAACAGTCCGGTGTCTAAAGTTTTTACTCTTGACCTAATGTTCTCTACCATACCTAGTGCATATATTTGTCCCACACACACACACATGTTCCCCAGGATCTGGCATCAGGTGAAGGATAACCTACCCATGTGTTCCTGACTCGGTCAGGAATTTAACCTGCGCTCTTTGAATTACTACTCCAGAACGCTGTCCACTCGGCTGCGAAGACGTAGCTGTACGTGTGTACGTACAAGAGAGGGGCGAGTGTGTGATAGAGTGAGTGAGAGTGAGAGAGACAGGGATGTGACCCGGAGTAAGGGCATGGGAGAGGAAATGGTTGATTATGTAGCTTTGCCTTCAATAGTTAGAGCGAGTTTGAGTGTGTCTGTGTGAGTGTGTCTGTCTCTCTCTGTCTCTATCTCTCTCTCTCTGTCTCATGTGTGGTGGGTGACGTGTGCATTTGCATCATGTTCGCATCAAAGCTACGTGCAGGTTTGCAATTTTACAAGTCTTTATGAAAATAATTTTGTATATCTTTGAAATGCATTTTACACAATGGCAAACAGACAAAAGAAAATTTATCATTTTTCCCTCAACCACAAAACTTTCAAGCGAGAATGACTGACAAGACTGTTGTGGCAGACCTCTATGACACCTAGTAACTTTGCCTAATTATCTTCATGCTTTTCGGAAGGTTCATTTAGTTCGTGCAAGAACTATTCAATATAATAAATGTTAAATTGAATGACGTTTATTAACTTTATTAAAAAATAATAATGTCTGGTGATAACTGCTGGTCAGTGACGAACGACCAGCTTGGAATGTTGGCGCTCATCAGCGGCCAGAAAGTGTACGTGAATTTTTGTTTTAACGAACATAAATATTATCCTTATTTTTTTTAGCTTTAGAACTGAAGCTGGTCAACCATCTTTAGATTGGTTCCACGCACGCACTCAGCTGCTTTTATAGTGATTAAGATTTATTCAAATTTCTTGGAATGTGTCATTCGTCTGCCAAGGTATATAGTTTTCTCATTGTTTAAACGAAATGATTACCAAAGGTATACCTGAATTTTCTAAACAAAATGTTCGGGTTTTATGTCAATGCATAAAAGAGCAAATCGTTCGTCAACTCGTCATACGACGCTCTGTGCAATCGCAAATCAAGAAATGCAATAACGTTACTTACTGTTGAATCATCTGGTTAGAGTCCTCAAGATTCACCACCCCGCAGCGTTGTAAACAAGTGCACACCTGACAAGAGCTAATGAATCTGTGGGTGATACTTCACGCGCGACCCACCAGCCCGTCCTCCAAACAAAGATCCAAAAGTGATTCCATGCACCCGCCAAACCCCCTGTTTATGAATGAAAAGCGGTTTACACACGACTCACAACTGCTGACGTTCGAACATATCTGGAACAAGTGCTTCACTGACGAATTTTGTTCGAATCACAACGCTATAAATGCTTCACCTACGTACTACAAATACAAATAATCGCCAACAGAACCTAAACACCTAACCTAACCTATCCTATATCTATATATGCACAATATGCTAATATATTATAATATTAATTTATACTTGCGAAAATTCCCGTTTTGAATGAACAGCATGTTAAAATTTATGAATGCGTCTGTGGGGTCGACCGCTGGATGGAATGGACTTGAGTCGAGGACGGGTTGAATGGAAACACAAATTATTCCCAACAAAGCCAAAATAACCAACATAACCTTCCCTAGGCCTAACCATAGACAAAATATTACATAGTTTAGACTTGAGACTAAAATGCTTATTGTTTATGCAGAACATAAATATTCACAAATGTATCTTGGGAACATTAGGAGCCCAACCTGAGGACGGGTTGGGGTATGTGGTGTACTATTATAAACACCGACTGAACACCACCCAGGTCACACACATCTGCCCCGCTCCTGTGCCAGGTGAGTCCACTACGGGCTCTCCATAGCCCGTGCTACTTAGAACTTTTTGTTCTCAGTAGCTGAATCTTAAACAACAACAAACCACCCAGGTCATTTTATCACCGGGTGGCGACGGGTACAATGCGAGTAGCGACGTCGCCAGCTGTTAAACCCGGTAAAAACCACATACTCGGTCTGCTGCAAAAATTAGGATAAAACGTATTCAATTTTAAAACATAAATGCACTTCAAGGAAACAGTATTTCTATACAGGGGAAATTTAGAGTCAATATTATTACATATGTGTAATATCGTGTATTTGCATGCGATGAGTCACAATAACGTGGCTGAAGTATGTTGACCAGACCACACACTAGAAGTTGAAGGGACGACGACGTTTCGGTCCGTCCTGGACTATTCTCAAGTCGATTCAACGCACTTCTCATCGACTTGAGAATGGTCCAGGACGGACCAAAACGTCGTCGTCCCTTCAACTTCTAGTGTGTGGTCTGGTCAACATCGTGTATTTATATGTATAAATAAATTCCTCAATAGAATGTAGCTTTGCTTTAGCTCTTAAAAAACAAAGAAATATTATATTATCTAGCATAAAAAAATATAAATACCCCATAATTATGTACAAGAATAAAACCATTTTATATTAGTTTTAATACCTCTGATAATAGTTTATGTAGATAACTTCAAATCAACGAAAAACTCTTTATCAACATATATAAATTACCCAGAGTACTTTATTCATGGGCCAAGAAGCCATCAACCTTAATAAACAAATGTTATTATAGCAACTTGAAGATTTTAATATTAAACAAACTCTCATTACCCACAGAAAATTTAAAAAATCACGAGAACAAATTATTATCTATTTAATGATTGAAGAACTTCTCTCAAAAGGAAAAATTAATCTAAAACTATTTTTCACAATGATGCATTATACCGAGTCAGCATCTGCAAGTATCATCTGGTCAGCCACACCTGCTGCTCTACACAAGATTCATCACCATATAATGCTCGAGGTATCAATTACTCTCGGAATATAGCACCACTTGAGGCATATAACATCCACCGTAAACACGTTACTGTGGTCTGAGAGCTTAAGGTGTGAGAAAGTGGACTAAACGAGACAACAGAGTAACAAAGCTCAAGCCATGATTCATGTGAGTAAGCTTACCACACGTGCCCGGAAATGAGGGTATAATGTACGTAATGAGAGACTATTTATTGTACATATACAATGCCAGATCGACATCCACAATGATCCATCAACACCCCCACCACCCCCCCCCCCACACCCCCACCTCCCCCCCCCCCACACCCCCAACTCCACACCCACACCTCCACACCCCAGCACCTCCACACCCCAGCACCTCCACACACACTCACACCCTCCCTCTGGAGCATCTTCACCTCTTAAATGGCAGAGAAAGTTCATACATCACCCCCCAATCTTCTCTCCCCCTCCCTCCTCCTCCTGCTACAAACTCTTTACCATCGTTTTGTAAACAGAGAACCCAATGTAAACAGATTGAGCCATGACTCACCTGTAATTAGGCATAAGTACACGAAAGTAATCACTCTTCCAATCAATATTCCCTTTGTTACATTTACAGTCTAAAAGCTCACGAGCAAATACTCTCCCGAGCACACACGCCCACTCTCTCCTCTACCTCACCGTCCTACCTCATATTCGTGACATCTAAACGAATTATATTAGATTTTATTCCGTCGTAATTTATTTTCCCCTCTCACAAGATAGTCTGAAGCAGGTAAAATTAGAAACTCAACCGTTCAATTCAACAAACTACCAAATAGCTTACACTCTCACCAACACACCGACACGAATTAAGACTAGTTAATAAAAATTACAGTGTATCGTCAATGAACATAACTAGCAAAGAGAAATCATCACGCCGCCAAGTAGCAAAACCAGCAGATATAAGCACCATTATATATATATATATATATATATATATATATATATATATATATATATATATATATATATATATATATATATATATAACAAAACACCAAGGAAATATAGGCCCCAAACAGGGAAAGAAACTATCAGGGGAAAGCGCCAAGCCATTACGCCTATATAGCACTTGGAAGGGATCAGGATAAGGATTTGGGATGGGACGGGGGGGGGGGGGAAATGAATGGTGTACAACCACTTGGACAGTCGGGGATTGAACGCCGACCTGCATGAAGCGAGACCGTCGCTCTCCCGTCCAGCCCAAGGGCTTGAACAAACCACCAATATCATTAGCGAACTCGGCAACTATTGTAACTCGCTAAAAGTAGATCGGCCGCTAACAGACCCACCACCAGAAAGTGCCGGAAGACCCCCCCCCCTCCCCAAAGAAATGTAATTAACTGGTGAGAAAAAGTAGGAGAAACTACGCCCACAAGTTCTTAACGAGAGAATAACGAGCGCTCGCTAAATACAATTTATATATTCTTCGTTATGTACTTCAGGCGTCCAGAATGCCTTTAGGTTAGAGGTGGTGGGGGAGGGGGGAAGGGGTGGAAAGTAGAGTGAGGTACGGAGGAAGAATGAGACGGGAGAGAGAGAAGAGGAGGAGGGAGAGATCTGGGGAACTAAGAAAGAAGAGGGAATGAAGAAGAGGGAAATGAAGAAGAGGATAGAAATAGAGAGGGAAGAAGAGACGGGAGAGAGAGGAAGGGAAAGAGAAGGTGGCGGGCGAGAGGGGGGGGGGGAGAAGATAGAGACATGGGGCGGAAGAGAGGGGGTGGTTAATGCAGAGGGAGGGTGGGAGAGTGAAAGGTAGGGTGGTTGATATAGAGGGGGTAGGAGAAAGAGAGGAAGAGGGAAACGGGGAGGAAAGAAGAAAGAAGGGTGAGGGAGTTCGAAAGGAAGAGAGAGAGAGAGAGAGAGAGAGAGAGAGAGAGAGAGAGAGAGAGAGAGAGAGAGAGAGAGAGAGAGAGAGAGAGAGAGAGAGAGAGAGAGGTTGATAGACACGAAGAGGTGGAGATGGGCGGAGAATGTTGACAGAAGTCCTCCCTGAGTCGTGTACATCACGTCTTAAGCACTTTCTATGAGCATGTACATTCACTTTGATATTAGATCAAGTCCTGTCGATTATCAGTAGATAAGATTGCTTCAACAATCTAATAATACCCCTTGATATCTTTCCTCCTTCCATTCTCCATCTCCCTCTGCTCATCACTTACACTATAACAAAATTATAATTATTTTCATAATCAGTCGTTTGTAATTAAAAAAACAATAGTTTTATTAATATAAATAATATTAATAGTTATAATTTACATTAAAAGGCACTATTGATGAGTGTACGCATGCGCGCCCGTGCAGGAGCGTGCGTACCTGGTGAGGGCAATGCAATATAGGTCAAGTTTGCACCGTGTAAATAGAACAGAAGCACGCGGCCACCAGTCCACACCCCGCCTCTCTGACCACCTCCCAGTCACACCTCCAACACTCCCCCTCAGGTGGAATTTGTAACCAAGAGCTTTATTCTAACCATTTCTTTCTGACGCGCCTCCAAGCTGATGGTGCCTTACTGATGTGTTCAGCTCTCCAAGCTGAGGTGCCTCGCCTTGCCTTGCTGACGTACTCAAGTCACCAAGCTGATCACTACTTATGGCAGCATTAAAGTCTCTTCGGAGCCTTAACCCATTCCTCAGAGTTCATCTCTATTTTTACTGCCGAATATAAGTCTCTTGGAAGACTCATAGACCAGAATTAATCACATCTTGCTTAAGGGGCGAATCACTGTGAAAGCATACTCTTAGTTTTGCATTTCATTAACTACTAGTTAACCCTGTTTTATTGCTCGAGCTGACGAACTGACATATATATTAAAAATATGTGAATATATTTATGGACAAACCTTTATAGGTTTACTTAAGAAATATATCTTTAAATTTTCAAAGAAAGCAATATAAATGGTCAAAATAATCTAGTCACGTGATAGTGTCTAGAATAACCAATTCACGTCATATAGCAGCATTAGAAATTCAAATTCATCATTTCTAAAACACGTGAAAAGAGTGTTGGTTTGGTTACAGCTTCCCGGAGAAGGTGGCGACCTTGACGCCTATTAAAACTGCAATAATATACATTTGTTCCCTATTTTTTCTAACATTTACCATAAGTTCCGTGTAACTAAGAGGGGCCGTGAATCTCCGAGTGGTTCCACACAGGGCACAGCCCCCGAGCTGTGAAGTGACGGGAAGATATCATGGTGAACTAAGTCGCTTCAGCAAGGGTATAAACAGCTGCTAAATGTAGTGTACCAGTGAGGGTATTAACTGCTGACCTCACCGCATGGTTCCTCTCCCTAACACCTGCTTCCGCTCTTCTCCCTCTTCATCCCTTCCTGTGTGTCTCTCTCTCCCTCCCTCTCTCTCTCTCTCTCTCTCTCTCTCTCTCTCTCTCTCTCTCTCTCTCTCTCTCTCTCTCTCTCTCTCTCTCTCTTCTACCTCAAGTTCAGTCTAGTCATACTACCTTAATGCATTTTCCTGATAATATATTTTTATATTTCTCCTCCCTGTCCTCCTTTCCCGTTTCCTCTTTCTCCTTACCCTTACCCTGCCTTCAATCTTCCCTTTATCCTGCACCTCACACAGGCAGAGGCGCACACCCCACACTGGAGATCTAATGCTCGTGGTCTCTTCATCACACACACTACAATCTGCCCAACCATTTGGGTAGAGCGACGGTCTCGCTTCATGCAGGACGGCGTTCAATCCCCGACCGTCCAAGTGGTTGGGAATCATTCCTTTCCTCACCGTCCCATCCCAAATCCTTAACCTGATCCCTCCCAAGTATAGTGGCAATGGCTTGGCGCTGTCTCCTGTTAGATCCCTTCCCCCCCTACTTGTACACGAGCCAAGTGAAGTTAATCGAAACCAGTGGTACTAATCGAGATCAATGGGATTAATCAAGACCAATGGGAATAATCGAAACCATTGCCAGTGGGGTTAACTGAGGCAACTGGTGATTACCAAGTCCAAATTAAACAACTACCCATAATGGTGTTAAACAAGGCCAGTGGTGATAACAAAGATCAGCAAGCGAAGGCTGATAAAGTTTGCTTGAGAGTAAAACTCGGATATTAATCATGGCAGTGATTAATCAAGGCAGAGTGAACGGACTACCTTGATAACTGTTGGAGTACACGAGGGAGTTATCGTTAAGATACGAGCGGGTCTACAGCTAATTTTATTTATTCTTTATACCTGTTTCTGGCTCAACAATTTCCAGTAAGTTCTCGGTGTGTCTTAACCGTGTCTGGTGTAGCAATTCACAATTAAGTATATACAGTAAGCAGCTTAATCGTGTCCGGTTTAAAAGTCCTAAAATACACGTGCAGTTTACTGTGTCCAGTCTAACAATTCCCAGTAATTATGAGGGGGATCTAGGCTTACCTGTCTAAGTCACACATATAACTTGTGCAGCTTACCTGAGTCCGGTTAACAATCCCATGGTATGTGTGTTCTATAATTGTGTTCGGTTTAAAAAATCACAAGTATGGTACATGTGTTGCTTTCCTGTGGGTGATTACGAGAGTTATCTTGCGATTACTGGTGATTATATTTGATCACCCAGGCTATTGGAAGCCAATTTATATAACCATCACAATCAAACCGATCAAACAATGCCTGTAGGAACCTATTGAGTTCCTTCAAGATTCCTACCTTTGCTCCAGCAATACTTCTTATATTGGTTGGTGGAGGGTGAATATCCTGGGCCCTTTATACTTACAGTGGGTATTATATGCATATTTTCTCATATCTCACTGAAATGATCACATAGATATCTTCTCTTTACAAGGAAGAGGCTAAAGGATATATGGGACAAATTTTGATTAATACATAAAACATGGACCAATAACCCAAATTACATTTATGAAATGAAAGGAAATTGACGACGTTTCTGCCCATTCTGGACTCTTATCAAGCACTTGATAAGGAGCCAACACAGACCGAAACGTTGTCACTTTCTCATGCGTTTCAGCCACATTATCATTTGTTTCTCTGAGTATGGACAATAAACAAGCTTTCGTACCTGGTGATTCGTATCCCGAGTCGCCATGAGTGTCAGACTCGGAAATGTTTTCATACTGGGATCCGGATCCGACACTCTCGCCGTCCTCGTCATGGTGCTGCTTGGAGGCGCCAGCGTTGAATATGCCCGAGTCACGGCTAATCTCCTCGTATGTGTCGCAGTGATAATCATACGGATTAGCCTCAACTCGGTCTTCCTGTGGGCCGTTCCCAACTCTCGAATCAGTTTCATTCTGCTTCGATGCATTGAGTTTTATAGACACTGGACTATGTTTGTCTTTATTCGGGTTATTTAGAGTTTCAACAGTTTCATATATGATAGGCTCAGTGCCTTCTTCACTGTCACGTCTCATATCATTGTTAATAATACTATTGCTACGATCACTCGCAGTGAAATATAAGGAATCGCCTGACTCTTCACTGTCCGCATAGTCCTCGCAGTGGGAGGTCACTTCAAGGTCACCCACACTGGTGTTCGAACCACTGTTATTACTGCTCAGTGTTTTACCGTTAACAACGTTATAACTGTGGTCGTTAGCGAAAGCAGCTCGCGCGGTGTGTATCGGCGTGGTAGCAGCACCGGCCATGGCAGGGCGGGAATGACAGGTGTTGAGGGTGTGGGTTCGGCGCGGGTCTCCTTCCAACAACGTCTCGTCACGCCTGGTGGAGTGGCCGGCGGCGGGGCGAGGCAGTGTGTGGACGACGGGGCGAGGCAGCGTCTGGCTGACGGGGCGAGGCAGTGTGTGGCCGGCGGGTCGAGGCAGCGTGTGGCTGCCAGGGGCATACAATGCAGCCTTCCGGCCGATAGACATTCTCGCGTGTATTCTAGGCAGGGATTCATAATCTTCAAAGGGACGACTACGCCCGGATCTAGGCAATGTCCATATTCCTGCAGCTCTGCCACTCTGCCTGCACTCTGCCACAATGGAATTCCCTGCCTCACTCTCGTTCCGTCCGGGAGTCACACTCGAGTCGTTGCGTTCACTGCCCTCACTGACTGATGAGTGACTTTCTATTGTGACAATGTTTGTTGGTGAGAATCCCGGAGATGCGTCGAAGGACTCTATTGGCAGATTCTCAGTTTCTGGTTCCAAAGACTCTGGAGGACTCTGCAGGATCTGGGAGATTGTATTGACGAGGTTGATATCATTAGTACCAGGCAGTCGGGGCAGCTGCCTGTAGGTCTGAGCCAGCTCGTCTTCCGTTGTGCAGCTGTCCTGAATATCCTGTACCTCACGGAACACATCTGTGGTTCTCGGAAGTGACTTGTGTCGCCCATCACCCTCCTCGCACACCGTCACCTGCGTCAAAATAGAGGAAGGCTCTTCCCCTATTGACTCGTAAATCGGTTCTGTGTGTTGAAGAGGCGGTTCACCGTCGTCTCGGACTTCAATCATATTGCTGTTGACAGTAATGTTGAAGCCACGGGAGGCTTGAGGACCCGCTGGCGCCACGGTCAGCGTCGAACAGTTCTTATCTTGTGAAACGAGGTTAGTTTCATTATTGCGCTGCGGGAGAGGTTCATTCACCACAATTGCTAGATCATGCTTGCCTTCCATGTTTCGATCACTTAGCTGCAAAATGTCATTTTGAACCCGGACGCAAAGCGAACCAGTAAGCGCTTCTTGAGAAGTAGGTGAAGCCTCCTTCCCACTGTTAACCACAAGTCGCGTCACTAACTGGCCCTCGCAACTCTCCTCAGAAATGGCTTTGTTGTTTACACTTCTTACCTCATTTTCTATTTTGATACAAACCCCATTTTCTTTTACACTTTTAACGGTGACTCCCTTTTCAACATCTTGTTTTTTCTTTCGCACCTCAACGACGCCACCTTTGATTTTCCGTATACTGTCTCTGTACACCTTCTCCAGCCTTCTTTGTTCCCTCCTGCGGGAGTTGAGACAGTTGAGGAAGAAGAGAGTCTGTATGCACGTGTAGGTGAGGCCTACCAGGCCTATTACCAGCACCTCCAACATACCGGCGAGGCCCCTTCAAGGACTTGTTCTCTCGCATTACACACTGTCCTCCATCATTCAGTCCTTCCCTTCTCACATGTGCACTAATTACACAGTCCACTTTTCAACATTAAAAACCTGCAAAAAACTTTGCCATTGATCACCATGTACAGTGAGCGCGCACGGTGAAGCACAAGTCAGTATTACCATTCAACAGGAACGAGATTTTCAGACCATCTGGCAATAGATTTTCTCAGAACATATTGACCACTGATGATGGCACGTACAACACACCACAATCCTCGACCTTCTACGGCCGATGCCTACATCACGTCAAGGTGTGAAACTCATCTTTCTTTTCCTCCGCACTTTACTTTTTTTTTTTACTTTACACTTTTCTTTTCCTCCTTTTCCCCCACTTTAAATCACTCTCGTCTACCCCAACAAACGTAATTGATTTGAGAGAAAGCAAGACAGGATGAATGAGTTGGTATTTCTCTAAAATGTTGTTGTTGTTAAAGATTCGCTACCTGGAACTAAAAGATCCAAGTAGCACGGGCTATGGTGAGCCCGCAGTGGAGTATTTTCTCTAAAAAAATAATCTCTAGATTCAATCAGCACCGAGAACTAACGTGACATAGCTAAGATCTTGATACATGAGGCATGTCTTTATTAACCGGAGAGTACATCAGTACCTTCTATTTGTCTATCCATCTCTTCACTAGTAAATATACTCAAGCACACATTTAAATGATCATTCTGACTTGTTTGGTGCTAATTTTCATACGCAATAGACAAGCTACACAACCACGAACCACTTTAGATAAATTTTACAAATGGTTTGGTCACTTTTAAAATGTCCTCCAGTGTGAGGAGCCATATTATTTTCAGAATTTTCTCTATAAAAAAAGAAAGGAAAATATATTCTTTGCGAATATATTCGCAAATAATATATTTATATAGTGAAAATATATTTTGTTTGTTTACTTTATGAGCCCTTGCTACTTCTCTCACTTTACACCTGTATTCTCTGGTAAACTTCACTTATAACGCGAGCTTTCTTCCAATTTAGACAGTGACTAGCATTTTTTTAAGTTTCCCTTCAATAAACACTTTAGCAATTCCTCCACGTCGATATCACCTTCATCAAATCTTAAGTTACTGTTGCCATTAACAATCTGATTCACTTTTTTACAGTATACGTTTATTTAATATCTCTACAGGAGAGGAAATTATAGATTTCTCCCTGTCATCTAGCTCCCAGTATGACTGATTCTGGTGATTATCTAAGGCCCCCCAGGATTCACACTTTCTCTGTTGGCGTCTGCCGTTTTCTTTAACTGCCCGCTGTTGATAAACGCCTACCAGGGTTACATGTATTTGTGGAAAAGAAAAAGAAAATTAAGTAACTAGCTTCACGAAATTGTTACTTGTTTAGCTAAATGAGCTGTGGGGAACCGAGGAACTGTGGGAATAGGTTCAGAAACTGTGTTCCTGAACTAATTATGAACCTTTGTAACCTTTCCATCACCGCCCACTGGATAGCTACAGGGTGCAACATAAATGACTCAACTTGTACCAAGATGATAATGAATTGAACAAAGTTACTTTATTGCAGGACGTTCACAGCCTACTGTGTGATCAGCCGATACTGAGTGAAGGAAGAACTATCACGGCGTGATATTTTGGTGGGGTTTAATGATGAGCTTAGGACCTATCAACCGCGGGAGTCACTAACCAGCAAGAATAATTTTGTGCTGAACATCGTCCGGGACGAGAGTAAATTCAATCATGTCCTGCATCACCTCACCCCAAGCGAACATAATCATTCGCAGAGTATGTAAAATTGTCTTGGAAAATGTAAGAAGTGTCTTGCGAAATGCTTCTAGGCATCAGACCAAAAATAGAGTGTGAAAATTAACTTAGGAGAGTTAATTTTTCAACTACCCTCGACAGTGAAGAAAATCATAAGATGTATTGAGAAGATTCGTGTTAGAATCAATAATCTTATTCTTTCCTTCATATTCAACAACATATATTTACAAGAAAGACTGCTACCAATATATATATATATATATATATATATATATATATATATATATATATATATATATATATATATATATATATATATATATATATATATATATATATTTAAATTACGCATTTAATGCCTCGAAAACATGTCGAGCGATTAATGAAAACGAATCTCGTGACTGAAAATCTAATGCAGCTTCCCGTTTTCTTCTTACTATCCATTTTCGGTGAAGAATGAGAGGGATAACTCGCAAATATCTACCTCACTCATGTTCAGTCATATTTTGTTATGGTCTTAATATTTATCTGCACTGCAAAGAATCCCCGTTCAAATATCGCCACCAGAAGGCAAAAACTCTCAACGTGAATACTGAGCAAGAAAAATAACATCATTTGAAAGAGGTTTGGCGATTCAACCGTATAGAGAAGTACAAAACGGTACGTAACTCTTTCGTTCCGGTAAACAATAGCAGACATTGTCAGGGCAGACAAAAACAGTGTGGTAACAGTGTCCTCGTACACCGAGAGGTGCATATATACCCACTTCTTGGTCTATATACACTTAGAGATCACTTTAGTCCTAGACTAAAGCATGCATATGGATTAGTTAGTGTAAGGCCTTAATAAATATACATATATTCATATTCATGGATGGGTACACATGATCATGGGGCAGCGTTCTGCTCGTCGCTGCTCATCTCAGATGCTTCCGAGGCTCGACACAGGATCAGAAAGCGTGTAAAGGTGTGTTGTTATGTATCACAGTCACGTCACAGACATCAGGTCTCTACGGGAAATGTTTTTCATTCGATATTTTAAAATCTATTAAAGGCATTTAATAGTCAGGCATTTCTGGCATAAAATCTAAAGTCAGGCATTTAATTTAGAATTATTACACTTAATTTCTTAGTATCACAGTTCACAGCTCATTGTATTTCCGCATCATTGGTCTGATATTTTAAGTGACTACGATAAATTACATTTTAACATCCAATTGCAAAGCGTTAATTAACACTTTATTGGTACTTAATTACAGTGCTGCATAATTACTATGATTGTTACAGCTAGTTACATTTTGAGCAATGTATTTTTTTTAGCTAGTTATATATTCAGTGTACAATATGATAAATTACATACAGTCTTAATAATTAACTTTTCCACAAACGCAGCCCTGTGCCCACATTTTAAAAATATATACTGAAATTACGTAATTATATATATTGTAATTCTATTATATAATGGAGATTAATGGTGAAACTAGTAAGCTTAGGAATACCGGCAATCTTATAAACAGTAAGCAACTACCTTCCTTGAATGATTCTATGATAGAATCATTCTATGATGGTACAGCTTGAATCATTCTATGCAGCACCCTGAATCATAGAATCATTCTATGATGGTACAGCTTGAGTCGCTTCCGACGGTAGTTAGTGTATGTATGTTGGAGTGCCACAAGTGCCTGGTGGTGCCTGTATGAACGCTTTTTGTGGTCTGGACGCACTATCTTCCCTCCCTCCCACCCTGGGGCCTCCCATATGGGTTACCTTAGTTGTGTGTATTGTGACGCCCACGCCCACAGATAATCCTTCAAACACACACACACACACACACACACACACACACACACACACACACACACACACACACACACACACACACACACACACACACACAATAGAGGTAAATTGGCAATAAATAACTAATCTAAACAAGAAAGATGACCAAAGTGAAAACGACAAGTGTTGAGAAGAGCATAATGTGATATTCCTGTTGTTTACAAGAAAGCTTGAGAACCTCCCAGAGGTGGGAGAAGGTTAAGCACCTGGAGAAGAACCAGTAATCAGAGAGGTAACCGGATGGGATGCAGAAGACACTCGAGGCAGGTAATTTGACAAATGCTCACAGTGAGCCACAATAATGGGGTTGAAAATTACACACCCAACCCACACATCTATAAATAAAGGAAGCGACGATGTTTCGGTCCGTCCCGGACCATTATCAAGGCACTTCCTTTATTTCCAGATGTGTGGGTCGGGTGTCTAATTTGAAAATGCTGCAGGTTCAGTTAAAACTTGAATGGAGTGTGGACGGTCTATCGAATTGTTGAATAAATGCTAACACCTTATCTATATACAGATTAGAAAATATAAAGTTGATCTTTAGCTACAAATCTGTGCCATAAACAGGTGCACCCAGCAAGGTACAAGCGAGAGTATTAAGGGAAAATAGGCTCGTGAAGCATAAACAGAAAAAATAGGTTCGTGAACATGCATCAACATGGTTTCACTGAAGGGAAATCCATCATGGCATACTTGCTTGATCTGTATGACAGACTTACACTAACTAGAAAGGAAATATATGCCTGAGTGCACCTTTCTTGCTGCCAGAAGGTCGTCCACTCAACCATGGAAAGCCGGCTGAAGCGACCTGGAGAGGACCACAAAGGACACCCCTAGTTTCCATAGAGCCACAGTCCAAAAATCAACGTGAAGAGCATAGATTGGGCTCAACAAGGCTCAGCATTATATAAATTTGGTTTACTAATGTTTATAAATAAACTCATTGCATGAGTTGATTACTAAATATCAGCGCTCAGAGACAACAGTAAAGAGACAGTTGAGCTCGACTGTGTTCAGAATAAAACTCCAGCTAAAGGCTGAGAATCTGCCTAGAAAATACAGAAGATATTTCCGAGACATACACGATTCTTATCGAGGATGACAAACTTGATAAATAATTTAATTTTAGCAACAACTAAAAGAAAAATTATAAATGGAAAGAGGACGCCCAGAGGAGTTATAGAAATGCAAGGACACACTTCTTCAGGTGCCAGAATGGTGAGCAAATGTGAAGCATAAAACAGCGAGATATTCGAGGCTGACTACATACACTGCTTTAGGAACTGATTACGTTATGAGGAATAACGGTAAATAATAAAACAGAGCCAGGAGCTCTGTCACAGGTTCACAATGTGCAGTATATTTAGGAAAGAATATACACACACCACAACACACTCGCATATATACACACACTATATACCTCCACGATACTGTGCATATTAGGCACTACGGGCTCACCATAGCCTGTAGTGCCGTAGACAACTATTTGGAACTTTTTGTTCCAGGTAGCGAATCTTTAACAACAACAACAACTGTGCATATGTTGTAACAATAATGGAGCATGCAGCGCCAGTAATGAACCCACACTTTGTAAGCTATAAAAGAATAACCTATAAAGTCTAGAAATTTGCCATCAGATTTACTGCTGAATTAAAGAAGCTGCGAATTTTTGTTGTCTTCCTCACTTATTGAGAAGGATAAACAGTATTCCAGGAGAAAGGAATACTCGGGAGGGGGATATGATCATGACATACAAAGTAAGGAACTAAGCTAAATGTGACAAGAAAGAAAAGTCATAGACTCAACTCTTCATTGAATCAGATATATATATATATATATATATATATATATATATATATATATATATATATATATATATATATATATATATATATATATATATATATAAATATATATATATATATATATATATATATATAGCTGACGAGGCGTTTGACCTGTCATCTTCAATCCGGTGCCCCTAGAAATCACATGAGACAAGCCCATGACATCACCCTAACAAGAGAAATGCTGAATAAAAACACTTGCATAATAGACAAATCCCAAGATGTAAGAAGATTACAAATTCTTGAAGCACTCCACATAAAAATAGAACAACCTACCATAAATACTCAAATTACGGAACTATTCACTCTACCCACCATGAGAGTAAGAACAAGACCTGAACGTGAAGATGCCAACATAGAAGACACTGCTCGACAAACAACGCCCTCTACACCTGATTAATCACTGTATGTGTTTTTTACCTTATTTATCCTTATTCTACTCTTTCCTCCTTTATATATATATATATATATATATATATATATATATATATATATATATATATATATATATATATATATATATATATATATATATATATATATATATATGCGGAAAATCCACAGAGAAATATGAAATGAGGTGAACGTTTCGGCTCTGTTAAAGCCTTTGTCAACACCAGACTGACTGAGTATTGAAGTCAGTCTGGTGTTGACAAAGGCTTTAACAGAGCCGAAACGTTCACCTCATTTCATATTTCTCTGTGGATTTTCCGCATAAAATGATCAGTGTTTTGTGATCGTCAATTGTATATATATATATATATATATATATATATATATATATATATATATATATATATATATATATATATATATATATATATATATATATATATATATAATTATTTATATTTTAATAATTAAAAATGATTAATCCAAAGAGAAATGTTTTCGTTATCAGGACAACTAATTGATTTGTAAACATTCATCATGGAATAGTTACTAAATATGTTTATTCCTAATTATTTAATATATGTATTTTGGTTATTAATTATAGTAAACATCTCATAATTGGCATTGGTAAACTAGTAACCAGGGATTGCTAGTTACCATGGATAGTTACCAAGTAACTAATTACTAGGGGATAACAGGTTACCAGTGATTGTTAGCGGGAATAATTAGTTATCCCTGGTTATTAGTTACCTAGGATGATTTACTATGGGTAACTAGTTACCCTGGGATAACTAGTAACTATGGATAATTAGTAAATAAGGATAACTAGCAACCAGGGCTAACTAATTGCCAGGGATAACAAATTACCGGGAAAAGCTAATTACCAGGGCTAGCTAACAAGGATAATTAGTACTAGGGATAGCTAGTCACCAAGGATAGCTAGTTTCAGGGATAGTGGATAGGGATAACTAGTACTATATAGCTAATTACCAGGGATAACTAGTAACCAGTTACCAGACAATTAGTTAATGTCTTTTAGCTCTATAGCATTATACACATTGTTTAAATTACATAATTAGTTAACATTAAGAAATTAGTTTATACATAATATAATTTTCGGCACGTTTGTGTATTTGACAGAAAGACATTCACTGCAAACATTTCGAACAATACAGTAAAGGAACGACCCGACACGAACGATGATATTCAGCTATAAGTTTAATCTTTGCGCGTGGGAGACGTCCCCTTATTTTAGACCTTGTGCAAGCCCCCTTGTTTTGAGCTTATTACAATCATATTTTGGGTAAGATAGAATCCCTTATTTTGGGTGTGACACAATCGAGATTTTTGGGTGAGGCAGCATCCCTTGTCAATAACTGAACAACACAAACAAACGTTCGTCAGCATAACACAAAAACCACTATTCCGGTCCGTAAATGACCACTTTCGGTGCATTTCCAGCTGCAAGAAGATATTTTTTCTCACAGTTAATATTTTTTTTAGCTTTGTTTCCCCCCAGTCACTACATAAACACCAAGCTTCAGTTCTATCCCTCCAGTCATTACGTTCTGTCCCTGCCTCTTATCAACAGTTTTCCTTCGTTCGCTTCCAATTCGTTCAATCCTGACTGAGTATATATACGTATGACTGAAGTGAGAACCCATGTACCACGTTGAGGCTTAGTTGTGCACTAGTACCTTTAAAATTGACCGTTTGTAGACGACAAACTGATACTATATCAGGGCATGTACGGCCCAGGGCGATGTAAACATTGCTAAGCAACGGAAGTCTCTTGACGCACACGCGGTGCTGGACGGAATTTTGTAGTTCAGACCACACGTTGTGCCGGGAACACATGAACGGTACATAACACCGATATATAGAAATAAAGACGCTGTACTACGGGTATCACATGATATACGACACGAGACGGACACACACGCAGGGTACGTCAGGCCACACAGCGCTGCACGGGGCGGTGGGACGCACTGGGCAGGGAGCATCACAGCGCGCGAGAGAGACTGTCAACACACTGAGCGGAGGACGGCTGGCCGGGCGGCAGACAGGTAGAAAGCTGGTTGGTGCACTCCAGGTGATCCCTCTACCCCCCCCCCCCCTTCCCCACTCACTCAATCGCACCCCTCCACCACCACAACCACCACCACCCTCTCAGCGGGACCTCTCTACCTCCACCTGGGCATCCTTCCTCTCCAGCCTGCTCTAGGGGACCCCTCTCTAATTCCACCCCTCCAAATGACCCCCTTCAACTGTGCTTCACTACTGCAACACTGACAACTGTGCTTCAATGCTACAACACTGACAACTGTGCTACACTACTACAACACTGACAACTGTGCTCCACTACTACAACACTGACAACTGTGCTCCACTACTACAACACTGACAACTGTGCTACAACACTGACAACTGTGCTACAACACTGACAACTGTGCTACAACACTGACAGTAAGCCTCCTTTTTCAGATACAGACATCTGGGCCCCCCCCCCCCACAATATTACAGAGGCATATTTCCAGCATAGCCTCACTGTGTCTCACACTCACCCTAACACCTCTAACTCAAGGTAGTCAACAGCTTTTGTGGATTTTTAGCAACCTTGAATACTCGCATAACTTAAATAAAATGGATGAATTATATAACATTTTGTTCAATTAATTTTGTTAAATCAGATTTGAATTCTCAGTGTACCAAAAACAAGTTTTGTTTAGGGTGAGCACAGCATTGTAGGAAGATTTTGTTTCTTTTTCTTGTTAGTAGCTTTTCATAATTTATTTGCTGCTTCCGTGAATATATCAAGAGGGTTAATTTATCACGGCAGCACTCGGGTTTTACCTCTGGGAACGACGTAGGAATTAATGACCAAGAACCAAAGCTGCGGCGTCCGGTGTGAACCTTCCAAACGTTAACTACCCGGTTTTATTGGCTAGATTTTCTTCACACTCTCTAATACTTTTCCTCAGATGAGAAACGGCCAGCTACCACGATCTCCACATCTCTGATGAGGTCACGCCGGCTATACACCACTCCTGGTTCTGTGTCCCACGTTTTGGTTATCTGGACGTTATCCTCCAGATAAACAAATGTCCCTCAGTGCACTCACCCGCGACTTTAAGCTTTCAGCGATTTCATTTAAACAAATAAAAAATGAATTATGAAGCGAAAACGCAGCAGGTGATATGAGAAAAGGTGGTGAGAGCCAGAGGCCAGCAACAACACTCTCACGTGGTACCCTGCTGAGAGAAGCTAGACTCGCTACTCTCGACAATGGTAGAGAAACAGCTGCTGAGGCTTTGTCAAACAATGCTACGACCACACCACAACCCGGTGAATATGCGGGATAAGCAGTAAATCTCAAGAAAAAAGAAGTGGAATGAGTTTCAGAAAGAGAAAGCAAGGCATACCAGGGAAAAGGGACTATGATTTTCAGGATGGATATATAAGAAGGACTTTCCTGAAAATCAGTAAATACCACGAGAGAGAGAACAATGAAATTCAAGGAGAGAGAAGAGCTGTATTAGAACTAATTGGTGGAACCCATTCTTCCGATAGTGGTATTTCAAGTGATCGGAACAGTTGATTGATTGTGCGTATTCCTTCTGGCGGACTGTCAGATGGCAAGTGATCTGAACGGCCAATTGGTTGTGTTATTCCTCGTGATTTGAAGGGCTATAGAAGAAAACCAACCCGTCTTTAAACCATCAACAAAGACCAGTACACAAAATGATATGCAACTGAAATTAAAACATAACCTGAAATGTAATATTTATATCGTCCTCAAAATGAAATGAACTGTATAGAGGAAAACACAAAAATAATTGTGTTTATTACATTAGAATTAAGGAAGCATCAGAAGACCCATTGGTCCATACAAGGCAGCTCCTATTGATCTATGCGTGGAAGCTCCTATTCATATCCAACCAAACTCATTCTTATCTAACCCATGCTTGAAATAATGAGCTAAACGTCAAGAAAGAAAGGGAACTATCAGGAGAAAGCACCAAGCCGTTACAACTATAGAGCACATGGAAGGGTTCAGGATAAGGATTTGGGATGGGACAGGGGAGAGGATGGTGCCCAACCACTTGGACGGTCGGGGGATTGAACACCGACCTGCATGAAGCGAGATCGTCGTTCTACCATCCGCTAGTGGTTGGGCTAAATCGTTGAGTTGATTTGTGTATTTGTTGGGTGATCTCAACAGACTTATTAAGGTTGATTAGCAAAAGCACAAATTGGTGACAAAAATATCGAACACTACGAAGGAACTGTTTAAGACAGGATCGTAGACACATTCTGCCCACTGGGGCATAACACAGCCAAGTAGGTCATAATGGACCCAAAGTGGGTACATTATAGCTAAGTGGAGTATAATAGAGCCACGCCAGGCATAAAATAGTTCCCCCACACACGTACTTCCAACCACATACGGCCCAATATAAATTCTTTCCACAACACGTACATACACCCCCAAACACCTTCTTCCCTCCCCGATACACACGCACACACACACACACACACACACACACACACACACACACACACACACACACACACACACACACACACACACACACACACACACATATACACACACATACACACACACACACACACACACACACACACACACACACACACACACACACACACACACACACACACACACAAAGAACAATCCCCGCCTTACACAGAATAACAAACGATAACAAAAGAGTCACAAGGGAACATGGGAACAAGACACTAAATGTTTTACACAAGCACGTTAAAGCCGAAGGGGGCAGTGAACGGTACCACTTATGCGCCACCAGCTGCTGTATAATGCTGCTGCTTCTGCTGCTTCTACTGCTCATATTGAAATATAATCATTTCTGCTTTGCTGTTGCTGCTGCTGCTGCTGTTGCTGATGCTGTTGCTACTATTCACTTAATGTGTCTCTGAATGATGGCAGAGCCTTCGACTCTGAAGTAACATCTCTCTGTAAGTGAAGCAAACGATGGATAGGGCTCAAACGTTTGAGGCACGCTCGAGGTCACTTAAAATCTTAGAATGGTGCTCAAAGCGAAGGCGTAAATGCATACTCGGCGCGTGCATGTACACAGACAGTCACATCTCGTAGATACTCTATGGACACTCCAAAACACGGTTACAGATGCCATGTATCTGGTTTAGTTTTACAGTTATACAACACGAGAACAGTGCCATCTGTTTGAACGTTAACTGGACTTGCATCATGCCTCTTTTCCTCCGTCTGTCTCCCTCTCCCAACTTATTTTCCTTTCGTTTTCATCCCTTCTTCTTTTATATTCGAACAGCAGCCACAATATGCCTAGACTTGAGAGGTGGAAGGTACGAAGAAAGCCTTAAGAAATTAAACCTGACGTCACTGGAAGAGAACACTTAGAATATTGGAAAGTGTAGCTCCTGTTTGAACCCACACACATACACTCACACACACACACACACCTGTGGGACCAAAGAGCCAAAGCTCAACCCCGGCAAGCACAACTAGGTGAGTACACACATGTGGCTTCGCGGCTAAGTGGATAGCGCCTGGTGTGTAGTAGTCCTAATGGTCTGGGTTCGTTTCCCGGCGGAGGAGTAAACAAATGGGCAGTTTCTTTCACTCTGATACACTTGTTCACCTAGTAAACAGGTACCTGGGAGTTAGACAGCTGCTACAGGCTTCTTACTGGGGATGTGTGTGTGTGTGTGTGTGTTAGAGAGAGATATATATGGAGTAGATATAATAGAAGAAAAATAAAGTGGTTAGGAAGGCGGAGTCCAAGAGCTAATAGCTCGATTCTGCAGACACAAATAGTAAATACACACACACACACACACAGATATATGTATATGGTCGGTAGAGCGACGGCCTCGCTTCTTGCAGGTCGGCGTTCATTCCCCGATGATTCAAGTGGTTGGACACTGTTCCTTTGCTCCGCCCAATCCTAAATCCTTATCCTCATTTCCCTTCCAAATGTAATATAACCGTACTGGCTTAGTGCTTTCTCCTGATAATTAACTAAACCTTCGCTTGAAACAACCCAGCGATCTCATGTCTATTATGTTATCCGGTAATTTTCTCCATAATTCGACAACCCTATTTCTAAACCAATTTTTGCCTAATGGTTCCTGAAAATAAACCTCCAATTTGTATCCAATGTTACGTGTTTCGTGCTGATGTATTTAATGCATTAATAATGCCACTTTCTTCTTAGTTTGTTATTGGCCTTTGATTGTATCGCTTTCTATCGAACAGCAAATGTTGCGTTCAGCTCTGTCTAAATAGTTCATAACACCGCACCGCTCCTGTGCCAGATAACTCCACTACGGGCTCACCATAGCCCGTGCTACTTGCCCCGCTCCTGTGCCAGGTAAATTACGGGCTCACCATAGCCCGTGCTACTTGGAACTTGTTCCGAGTAGCTGAATCTATAACAACAACAACAGTTCATAAATATTGTAAACATCGGAGGCCTCGGGCAGAGCCTTGAGGCACTCCACTAACAACGGGTTTCCTCCTCGGGCTTAATTCCATTTATTCTAAGTCTTTGTTTCCTTTGAAAAAACAACTTGTGGTTATCCCATTTTGGATATCATGCATCCCCAGTGCCACGAGCCTCTACTTATCTAATCAGTTTTTACCTTTGCTAAATTTAAGGCACACAGTATCGGAATGCTATCATTATCATCTGTGTTAAATATTCCGGAAAACTAGAAGATTTTTTTTTAATTCAGGTGGCCTTAGTAAAGCCATGTTGTGCTTTATTAATTTATGGTTATGAAGATGTATACGAATGACTTTTTTGATTATTAATGATAAAAATACACAATACGCACATAACACATGCGTCTTTACCTCTTTTATTTTCCTATGTGTTGGTTACGTATTTAATTTTCAACCAGGCTATTGTGACTAGCTTTCTGTCCGTTAAGATAATTGTCTGCTTGTGCGAAGCAAGTGATTCATCCGTCTTCGTAAAGATCGGTGCCACATTCGCTAATGTCCACGATGTACAAAATCTCAAAGGAAGTGGAAAAGGGATATTTTAACACTATTTGGCATGAGTGGTGAACCAACATGTGAATGTTAAGTACCCAAGTGAGCCACAATGGCATCATATACATAATGTGGTGGAGGAAGAAGCCAGTCAGAGCTACATATGGAGATATTAACAAGCCCAAAAATGGTTCGGAGAAACTGTGCCCTGGATGGTTGATGATTGAGAGGCGGAAGCCTAGTGATGAAGATTATTCTCAAATTAGATGAGTGAATATAAATTATACATCAACATTAACAAAAAATGTCAATTAAGTAATGAAGAATCAGGATAATCACTGTTATCCCTACAGATAGTCCCGGGTCCTCATCAACAAAGTTCGTCTCACGAGAAAATATAAGCGTAACTCTCCTGAATTACAGAAATGTTTCGTGATCACAAAGTGTCGACACGAAATCGTCTTCTGTGTCGAGTTACTTAATCGCCTTTGAGGAGGTAGCATGTACTAGCCTGAATATATACGTGAGAAGGCTTGTATTGCAAGGGCAGGATCTCCCAACCTTCAAATATACGTAAGAGGATTACAAGAGGAACATCTATAATTGTGCAACATTCATGAGAAAAATTTATGGCAAGGGCCTCTGAAACTCTGTCACGTGCAACGATAATGTTATTTAGGAGGATATATATGTTATAAATATCACGATGGTGTTGTGTAGCAATAACTTACAATATGGATACGGACATTTGGTTTGGTGTTGGGCTTAGAACCTATTAACCTCTGGAGGTTAATAGGTTAAGCTTAATTCTAAGCTTAACAGGATATTAAGGTCACCATAAGTGCTTACTGAACAACCGCCAAGTATACTTTGCTCCTGAACATAGTCCAGGGTGAAAGTAAACCTCCTAGTGTATATTAGCCAAAAAAGAGGGTATATATACCTCTTAATGTACATATATCCCTTTTGTGTATTAACGGAGATATTGCTAATTTATTATAATGGTAATACTAGTAGGGAATAGGGCACAGATAATGGGGTACAAGGCACTGATAATAGGGTACAAGACATTTTTAATGGGGTACAGATCGAAGCTAATGGATTATAAAAACAATTCATTTGAACAAAATAGGGACAATAAGTTCATTTACATGTGTTGGCCACATGAAAATTGGCAGTACACGCACACACACACACACACACACACACACACACACACACACACACACACACACACACACACACACACACACACACACACTTTTCTGACACTGAAAAGAATTTTTTCAGTGTCAGAGTAGTAGACAAATGGAATGCATTAGGAAGTGATGTGGTGGAGGCTGACTCCATACACAGCTTCAAGTGTAGGTATGATAGAGCCCAGTAGGCTCAGGAACCAGTCCATTAGTTGATTGACAATTGAGAGGCGGGACCAAAGAGCCAGAGCTCAACCCCCGCAAGTACAATTAGGTAAGTACACACACATACACACACACACACACACACACACACACACACACACACACACACACACACACACACACACACACACACACACACACATGAGCTGAAGCTCAAGCGCCGTCCCCAAGTGCAGGTTGTTGAATACAGAAACACACGCACACATACAAGCAAGCACAGCAGCAGCCCCATATGCAAAACAGTTAGGATAGGTTGCGAGAGGAAATCATTGGTATTTAATCGTCAGAAAGGAAGGAAAAACAGGAGACATCAAGCTTCAAGAAAAAATATGAGTTTTTTCCCTTTCTCGTGCGTGATTTGTGCGGGTGTGTGTGTGTGTGTGTGTGTGTGTGTGTGTGTGTGTGTGTGTGTGTGTGTGTGTGTGTGTGTGTGTGTGTGTGTGTACTCACCTAGTTGTACTCACCTAGTTGTGTTTGCGGGGGTTGAGCTCTGGCTCTTTGGTCCCGCCTCTCAACCGTCAATCAACAGGTGTATAGATTCCTGAGCCTATCGGGCTCTGTCATATCTACATTTGAAACTGTGTATGGAGTCAGCCTCCACCACATCACCCCCTAATGCATTCCATTTGTCAACCACTCTGACACTAAAAAAGTTCTTTCTAATATCTCTGTGGCTCATTTGGGCACTCAGTTTCCACCTGTGTCCCCTTGTGCGTGTTCCCCTTGTGTTAAATAGACTGTCTTTATCTACCCTATCAATTCCCTTCAGAATCTTGAATGTGGTGATCGTGTCCCCCCTAACTCTTCTGTGTGTGTGTCTGTGTGTGTGTGTGTGTGTGTGTGTGTGTGTGTGTGTGTGTGTGTGTGTGTGTGTGTGTGTGTGTGTGTGTGTGTGTGTGTGTGTGTGTGTGCCCTTGCGTGCGTCTGCCTGCCTGCGTCTAATCTTTGTCTCTCAACATTAAAGAAATCCGGAAACCACCGAATATTCGTCCCGACGTGCTTATGTCTCAGCATCCGCTCATTAAGTTTCGTTAGAAAGTATCAAGTGATTTTATATGACGCCAGAGGACGTCACATTGCAGCTTCTCCTGATGGACTCGGACGACTAAAGTCATGGTACAGAACTCCCGGAACCATGGAGTATGACTTGGGGCCGACAGCCCGTGGGAATTATGCTTCTCGTTTTCGTCAGAAAGTTTCTTCTCGTACGTCGGAAAGATGCTTCTATTACGTCGGAAAGATGCTTCTATTACGTCGGAAAGATGCTTCTATTACGTCGGAAAGATGCTTAGCGATTGTGAAGGAAGTTCGTGGTAACAGTTTTTGGTATAGGAAACTCTCTGTGTCATCCTAATGAAAACTGGCGAGAGAAACTCCTGACATCAAAACTTGACCCCCAAAAATAGCGTGATCAAATATCTAACAATTATCAGTTGGGAGAAATATGAATGACTTCGGAACAATTCTAAATTGTGAGAATCAAGCTGAGAAAGTTGAAGGCTTTAATAGAGACTCATCAAAGGCCGGGGTGAATCTTCTCATTTAACTTTTCACTTTATTTGAGTTTCAGTTTTATAAGAGTTTTTACAAATGGGACTAAAAAGAGATTTGTTTTGTTTTTGTATCGTTATTTATGCATTTGGCTGATTGGTCTGCATCTTAGATCAATTGGTATTGCAAACCCTGAAGGTGTTGGGAGTGTTGTGAAGAGACTATAGGGGCGAAGGATAGGTGTGACTGATGGTATGGTCACAGGGTCCATACCAGGGTAGATGGTCCAGGGTAGTGGATGTTTGGTGGTGAGGGATAGTGGCTGCTGGTTGTGGTGAATGTGAGTGGTGGTTGTAGCAGTTGTTGAGGTGACTTGAGTAAAGACTTGGAATTATACCTGACTTACGAGACATTCATAGGTATAATCCCAAGTCTCTACTCAAGTCACCTCAACAACTGTTACATGGTGGTGACTGTGAGGCTAGAGGTGACGTCGATGGTAGAGATGTGCGTAAGTGTGGTGATGATTGGGGGTATCAGCGAGGGTTGGTGACTGTTCTGGTGGAGGTGTCGACTGGTGGTGGAGGTGTCGACTGTTCTGGTGGAGGTGTCGACTGGTAGTGTAGGCAGGTGGCGGTGCTGGCAGTGTGTGGAGCAATCAACGGCAGGATGGAAGGAGAGACAAACTCCCCTTCACTAAATGGTCCAGCAACAATCAGCACTGAACACTGGACCTGGCACCAGGCTTTACTGTACTCTGTTGGACAATAGAGACTGACCAGTCGCTGGAGCGGAGAACACTATTTTTATGCCCCGAGACTAAACACAATGAAACACACACACACACACACACACACACACACACACACACACACACACACACACACACACACACACACACACACAGTTCATTAGACCAGTTGAGAGACGGGGGTCCAAAGAGCCAAAGCTCAACCCCCGCAAGCACAACTAGGTGAGTATTAACTGAGTACACACACGGGTTTGAAGAGGCTGTAGAAATAAATTCAATCAACAATTACACAAACTCGAGACACATGAGAAATGGGAATTATTGCATTAATCGGCCAATGGCCGAACAAATGAGAAAGATGGCCAGAAATATCAAGGAACAAATGCTTAGTGCGAGAGTAGTGAACAAGTGGGACAAGATAGAGAGGCTAGTCGAGGTAAGACCTTCACAGTCTTACAAGCAGGTATCATACAAGACTTGCTGACCTGAAGCATTGCATCAAATGACAGGCAACAGTAAAGGCCAGGACTAAGACCTGGTGCTCCACCTAGCAAACAACTCAATGAGTAATCTGTAAGTACCCACGAACACAGCTAAGTGAGTAACCTGTAAGTACCCACCAAACCCAGCTAGGTGAGTAACCTGTAAGTACCCACAAACCCAGCTAGGTGAGTAACCTGTAAGTACCCACAAACCCAGCTAGATGAGTAACCTGTAAGTATCCACAAATCCAGCTAGGTGAGTAACCTGTAAGTACCCACAAACCCAGCTAGATGAGTAACCTGTAAGTATCCACAAATCCAGCTAGGTGAGTAACCTGTAAGTATCCACAAACCCAGCTAGGTGAGTACCTTCAAAAACCCACCCTACCTATAAACAACATCTTATGTAAGGTTAAAATGTCAGCTGACCTCTGCTGCCAGTAATATTAACCAGGTGACCCTTGGGTGGGTTCAGGCAACAAACGACACTATATAATCACAAGAACATTCACTTAAAAGAAGCGGGTATAAGCGAGAAAAGAACTATCCCTGATAAAAAGAACTGAGACTGTATAATTGCCCTTGAGAGACAATTGCTCTTTATGTTCAACTCTTCAAGGTTCAAACTCACCCAAGTATATCTAATATATCTAATGTATATCTAATGTATTCTATGAACAGTTCAGGGATCCCCAGTTTATCCGACTGCACGCTAATATGTTTTCTAAATCAAAGACCTTATTTACAAATCAATCTTTTCCATGGTCCTTCTTCAATATATACTGATCTAGTTTGAAACTATTGTTTCGTGTTGTAGTTTTTGCTGATGAATTTAAAACAATACTTAAATCCTCTTTATTTTAACCTTTTTACAATTTGTATACTTAAATTACGTCCCTCACTACTCATTGTATTTGAAAAGGATGTAAATTATGTTTTCTAACCTAGCTCCATAGAGAAGGTTTTTAATTCCTGGTCCTGGGAGTAACTTTATCATTCATATATAGTTTTCTCAATAATTTATGTCCTTTCGGTTGTATAGTGTCCAAAACTCAACAGCATTATGTAAATGGAACTTTATATGGGAAAATATAGCTGTTATTTGGAACGTTTGTTCATTAGAGAGAGAGAGAGAGAGAGAGAGAGAGAGAGAGATGGAACGTTTGTTCATTAGAGAGAGAGAGAGAGAGAGAGAGAGAGAGAGAGAGAGAGAGAGAGAGAGAGAGAGAGAGAGAGAGAGAGAGAGAGAGAGAGAGAGAGAGAGAGAGAGAGTAAATGGTCCCCCCGCGCATATATAACTTAAACTCTATGACCCCTCAGAGGATTCGAATCCAGACCGCCAGCAGTCCTCCCATCAACAGCACTGTTACTTTAACCACGGCACCACCGACCGTCTGTAAGTGTTAGTTAGTCATGGAACTTATCTACACAAGTTCCATGATCAACCATCACCCGACGACACTCGTGGCGGTCAGTGGACCCAGTTATTTCACCAAATCTCTGAACATATTAGCGTCACTCTGAGTACATTTGTGAGGAAATGGGGAGACCCCTGGCGGCCTGGGTTCGAATCATCTGAGGAGTTATAGAGTTAAAGTGATACATATGTTTGGGGACCATTCCAGGTCCACTCACTAATGTACTCAGTGCGACCCCTAGCATGGGGGAAAACGCGATACATAACACTAGTCTGTCGATATGTTAGGAAAAACAAACCGCAAAAAACAACACAAATATGTTTGGTTCAGTTTAGACTCTCTTGATTTCTTATAAAATCCCTATATTCGTGCGCATTTGGCATCACATTCAGCAAAGATACTTCGGAGAGGTTCTGCGAGAACTTAAACAAGAGTGAGAGAATATTTTGGTGATTTACCGAGCAAGACAGAACGAATGTCTTTGCCATCAAGTTTTCAACATCAATCAGCTTGAAAGTCGTTTTCTCTTTCTCCTCGACAGCGCTTGCTGGTGAGAGTCAGTAGCCCAGAGGTTCAGGAAGTGTTGTTGTCAACAGGTACTCTACTGCTAATGGCTGTCTCACACACACACACACACACACACACACACACACACACACACACACACACACACACACACACACACACACACACACACACACACACATTGGAATAGGAGAACATAGACTCCACACAACCTATATATTATGTGAGAAATCTTTGAAGAATTCTGATAAAGAAAGAGATCTAGGGGTGGTTCTAGATAAAAAAACTATCACCTGAGGACCACATAAAGAAACACACACATGTGATGTGGTGGAGGCTGACTCCATACACAGTTTCAAATGTAGATATAACAGAGTCCAGTAGGCTGAGGAATCTGTACATCAGTTGATTGACGGTTGAGAGGCAGGACCAAAGACCCAAAGCTCAACCCCCACAACCACAACTAGGTGAGTACACACAGTTTCCGGTATACGTCTAGACACACTAACTGGCACATAAACACCCAAACAGCTTCGAAACTTACGTTCATCGACCTTCCAGTCTCCCATACCAAACTTGCACACCTCTCTAGTTCCCACACCACCCACCCGCGCGCACAAAGTTTTCCCATCTTCAGAAAAGCCGTAACGATATCAGATCTAGGAAAAGTTCCCGCACAACCTTGCCGCCAACATTCACTCTCATCCACCCTCCCATCACTCTCTTCCTCCCTCCCTCCATTCCTTCCTGTCTCCTTCCGTCCCTCTCTCACTCACCCACCCGTCTAACTCCCCGGCGTATGGTTTCCAGCTTCACACTCCCAGACCCTCTCCAGTACTTGACCATCTCCCGGCCTCCACACTCCCTGTCCTACCTCATTTTCTACACTCTACGTCTCTCCTCATCCCAGTTCCTTCACACACTGCCCCCCAGCGGGCAAAACGTTCTTGAGTAACGTTTAATCAACATTGAATCAACGCTTTCAACGTTAATTCAACGTTGAATTAACCATTTCAACGTTGATCCTGTTGTATAGGCTTCATCCGCCCACATTCTTGGCATGGGGAAGAACGACCACCTTATACTCAACCAAACTTTCCTCCGAAACCCACTCTTAAAAACTTCTCCCTTCTTTTCAACACCCTCTTCCTCTTCATTTACCTCTTACCCTCCACCCCCACCACACGCACACACACAAACACAAACACACACACACCAACCATACATGCACACTTGAGCTCGAACAAAACGCACAATTAAGGGCCATCACACCTTCCTCTTGCCGTGTCAACAACATACAACGAGAACAGTCTCAAGTAATCATCTGTAATACGAGAGGGAAACTATTCGAAAGGTGGAAGAAACATCATTACGAAAATGGAGTGGGGTTATGTGCATGAGAGAAGATATGGTGGAATGACACACACACACATAAAGGGAAGGTTTGGAAAAGTGACACAATTCCACAAGATATTGGGAAATAACACGGAAGGAGGCATTGTGGAATGAAACTGGAGTGGTGTGGAACAGCATGAACACCCATGCTTCGATGTCACAGTTATTCCTGTGTCTATGTCTATGTGCCCCTGGCACATAGTCACCTGTTCATTTGCACCTATTTTGCTGCCTAGAGCCAAACACCCAGCTGAACTTTGAACACTGGTGGCGATGTTCACCGTTCACGAAAATCACAATGAAGAACCAAAAAGGGGGTCATCATTCAGAACCAAGAACCAGGTGGCTACATAATATAGCCAGATGGCTACATAATCCGGCCTCATTATTTAACAGGAGGGCTACACACAATCCGGCTCCGAGAGACAGGTGGCCCAGGTGGCCACACTGTAGGGTTCAGCAGGTACCCGCATCATCCGGCTCTCATGCAGGTGCCGATTTCCTCATCATGAATTAGTTGACGCTACAATGAGAGCCGTGATCCGGAAAGAAACGTGGCCCGTTTGTGGTCGTGTGAGGCAAACGGTATAGGATGAAGCATGTTATATGTATTCACACACACACACCTTACGAACAGGTGCGTGTGAATACATACATAATGTATTACATATATGCAAATATATGTTGATATATATATATATAAAGCCCAATGGTAATAATGATGGTTCAGAGGGATTAAGTGACTGGAAAATCTCCTTTACAAAAGTAAATAAACGAGATGTTTACCTGTTATAGTTATAACAGAGGTAAAGTTATAACTTTATAGTTATAGTAAAAGTATATATAGTTTTTGAGAAGTTTGGTAATTGAAACTGTGCAAAAATGAAAGGGAGGTAGAGAGAGAGAGAGAGAGAGAGAGAGAGAGAGAGAGAGAGAGAGAGAGAGAGAGAGAGAGAGAGAGAGAGAGAGAGAGAGAGAGAGAGAGAGAGGGATAGAGACAGAGGTACAGATAGACAAAGAGCGAGATACAGAGACGATAACCATTTCACTGGACGTCCAAACGGTAGTCTATATGTCCTCGGCGACCAACGGAATCACTAGCGGAACCGAACATTAAACACAAGACAGTTTTGCAATCATTCTCTCCGTCCCGTCTCTTAATGAATCATATTACATCACCTTTTTTAGAGTTTAAAATTTTACTAACACCGTATTTTTTTCTCACAATTTTCTATGATTTTTGTTATTAAAAACTTAAACTTTATGTTTTTTTTGGGGTGTCAGTTATATGACTCGGGCGAGGATCATCTAATCCTTCTATGCTCAAGCGGCAGCCCGGGGAAGGCATGAAGTGTCAGTTTGGGAAGCGATTTAGTGCCTCTGAAATCCTTCTTTATTGTGGCTAGTTCGTAGCTCAGTTGGTAGAGCGCTCGTCTCACAGTGAGTGTACGAAAGAAACCACACAGCAAAGAACGAAGAAACGGAAACGGGATCCGGGAAACGGGAGCTGGGAAACGGGAGCCGGGAAACGGGAGCCGGGAAACGGGAGCTGGGAAACGGGAGTTGGGTAACGAGAGCTGGGAAACGGGAGCCGGGAAACGGGAGCCGGAGAGAATGCGCCGACAATTGACACAATGAATCACAACACAGACACGCCTCATCATTGGTAATGTATGCACCCACTGTGACACTTTATATAGAGTGAGGAATGCCAGCAAAACATGTGTCCACTCCTTTGTGATGGTTTGTGGTGATGGTGATACAGGTTGTGGTGGTGGTGATACAGGTTGTGGTGGTGGTGATACAGGTTGTGGTGGTGGTGATACAGGTTGTGGTGGTGGTGATACAGGTTGTGGTGGTGGTGATACAGGTTGTGGTGGTGGTGATACAGGTTGTGGTGGTGGTGATGCAGGTTGTGGTGGTGGTGATACAGGTTGTGGTGGTGGTGATACAGGTTGTGGTGGTGGTGATACAGATTGTGGTGATGGTGATACAGGTTGTGGTGATGGTGATACAGGTTGTGGTGGTGGTGATACAGGTTGTGGTGGTGGTGATACAGGTTGTGGTGGTGGTGATACAGGTTGTGGTGGTGGTGATACAGGTTGTGGTGGTGGTGATACAGGTTGTGGTGGTGGTGATACAGGTTGTGGTGATGGTGATACAGGTTGTGGTGGTGGTGATACAGGTTGTGGTGGTGGTGATACAGGTTGTGGTGATGGTGATACAGGTTGTGGTGATGGTGATACAGGTTGTGGTGGTGGTGATACAGGTTGTGGTGGTGGTGATACAGGTTGTGGTGGTGGTGATTCAGGTTGTGGTGATGGTGATACAGGTTGTGGTGATGGTGATACAGGTTGTGGTGGTGGTGATACAGGTTGTGGTGGTGGTGATACAGGTTGTGGTGGTGGTGATACAGGTTGTGGTGATGGTGGGATACATATATAAATTGAAAAATTTCTGAATATGTCAAGCTTCTGGACCGTCGTGTGGACATTATAAGTCAATTTCATTATCGGGAATGTGATTGTCATTCCTTTAAGCTTTGCCCCAAGCTCCGGTCCAGCGGACCTTGCCACAGTCAGTGTCTCAACAGTGGCTACACACTCCTGAATATCTTCACTGTCCAGAGGTCATTTATCTAATACTTATTTTAAGTATTATTTAAAAACAAAATTATATTTGATTTTTTCCTTGAGAAACATCATTAATTCATGTACCGTTATTAATATTATGATTATTTACAGTGATCTTGTGAAACTAGCAATGGTTCTATAAGGTTATTTGTCGTATTGTGTTTGCTCTGGCGAAGGTCTATGTTCACACTAAGTTCACTTGAGTTTAGTTGTATATGAGTGTGTGTGTGTGTGTGTGTGTGTGTGTGTGTGTGTGTGTGTGTGTGTGTGTGTGTGTTTGTTTTTATTGAGGAAGGGAACAGTGTTTGTTCCCTCTGGGACCGAGCACCAGCGCTCAGATCTTGTTCTTTCATTCGACGGTTGTCTTATTTTAAATAGTTGTGTTTGCGGGGGTTGAGCTCTGGCTCTTTGATCCCGCCTCTCAACTGTCAGTCAACTGGTGTACAGGTTCCTGAGCCTACTGGGCTCTATCATATCTACACTTGAAACTGTGGTTGTGTATGTGTGTGTGTGTATGTGTGTGTGTGTGTGTGTGTGTGTGTGTGTGTGTGTGTGTGTGTGTGTGTGTGTGTGTGTGTGTGTGTGTGTGCGTGCGTGCGTGCGTGCTTGCGTGCGTGCGTGCTTGCGTGTGGGCCTGCCTACTGCCTGCCTGCTGCAATGGGCTTCAACCTGTATCGAAATATTGGATGAATTCCTATATTTATGTTTGTCTACAGCCTGATAATACGTCTTCAGTGACGGCTTCCCCGACCACCTCCATCCTTCACAATAGTAGAAAACTCCACCGAACCAAAATTCCAAACAAATATACCAAAAGGCAGCGATTCAAATGAGTTCGAATAGGAAAGCCGAACATATTGGAATAGGCCAGGCTATAACTGCATCCAGGCCAACCCAGTCAAGCTAAAAACAATGAAACACAATATTTTATCAAACTGTAAAAGTATATATAAAGTATATATATATATATATATATATATATATATATATATATATATATATATATATATATATATATATATATATATATATATATATAAAGTATTTCATGTGTATATATAAATAACAATTGCCTAGTATGGACCATAAGGTTTACTGCAGCTTATTTTAATTACATTTTCTTAAATGTTTAAAACGTAGGAAAAATAAAAACCAGTTGAATGGCCTCAGTGACAACTGATAAACCAGGTAAGCTGTGACTAAGCTGTTATAAAAACTGACCTTTGCTTCTTTCACTCCGTGTCCTTGACCTTTCATGGGTCTAGAGCACACGGAACTGGTTTCATAGATAGAAGCAGATAAGAGGAGAATGAGAAGGAAGAGAGGAGAATGTGAAGGAAGAGGAGTAGATTGAAGAGATGAAGAGATTAGGAGGGTGAGGAATTGCACCGGATAAAGAGATGGAGGAGAATAATAATCATAGGAGGAATAAGAAAAAGAAGAAGGCATAATTAGCAGTTAAAGAGAGAAGATATCAAGAAACACACAGACCAACTAACACAGATCAACTATCACAAACTAACCACCAAATCGCAGTCAACACGCAAACCAAGAGACCATGATAACAGAGAGAGAGAGCGAGAGCGAGAGAGAGAGAGAGAGAGAGAGAGAGAGAGAGAGAGAGAGAGAGAGAGAGAGAGAGAGAGAGAGAGAGAGAGAGGATGAGAAGTCAGCCATATTCCCACAACCCATGACACCTTGAATGTTGATCCTCCAGATGATGCGTGTGACTGTGAGTGACTCGAGTGTCAGTAACTGTGTGACTGAGACCCCGAGTAACACCGAGTGAGCTCCCAACCTCTCTCGCCTCGTATCACAACTGCTCTTGAAACTTCGTACTGAGTTTCCCACACAGTTTCCTCCCATAATTAGTCGCTTCTCTCGCTAGCAGCTCTGAAGCATCCTCCCACATCCATGGCTCATCAGGGGTTTGCAGGCCTATTTATCTTTGTGGGACATAGGCCTACCCAGATGTGAGTGAGGTTTGCGCCTAGCGTCTGACCTCCAGCTTTAGTCAGACAGACATTCTTTATTGTACATATATATATATATATATATATGTCGTACCTAGTAGCCAGAACGCACTTCTCGGCCTACTATGCAAGGCCCGATTTGCCTAATAAGCCAAGTTTTCCTGAATTATTATATTTTCTCAATTTTTTTTCTTATGAGATGATAAAGCTACCCATTTCATTATGTATGAGGTCAATATTTTTTTATTGGAGTTAAAATTAACGTAGATATATGACCAAACCTAACCAACCCTACCTAACCTAACCTAACCTAACCTATCTTTTTAGGTTAGGTTAGGTAGCCGAAAAAGTTAGGTTAGGTTTGGTTAGGTAGGTTAGGTAGTCGAAAAACAATTAATTCATGAAAACTTGGCTTATTAGGCAAATCGGGCCTTGCATAGTAGGCAGAGAAGTGCGTTCTGGCTATTAGGTACGACATATATATATATATATATATATATATATATATATATATATAAATATATATATAAATATATATATATATAAATATATATATATATAAATATATATATATATAAATATATATATATATATATATATATATATATATATATATATATATATATATATATATATATAAATATATATATATAAATATATATATATATATATATATATATATATATAAATATATATATATATATATATATATATATATATATATATATATATATATATATATATATATATATATATATATATATATATTCTTTATTTTCTTTAAAGCTGAAATATATTTTTATAGTTCCTTGAAGGGACAAAACATATCTAATTTCTCGTTGTTTTAATCCACTATTTTACTTTGCAAGTTTGCACCAAAGCTAGAGGGAGCACCCGGGCTCCGTTGCCAATGGTAAGAATGATAGAATTTAGCGAACTCGATCATATCGAGAAAATATCAGAGACAAACGCCCCAACAGTGTCCTGGACGCCCTGTTGGTTCTAGCTTTCCTCCTGGTTAAAAGACAGAGATAGAGACAAATAGGCAGGCAATTTGTCTGTCTGTGTAGTCTGTCTTTTGAAAGTGACGCGGTACTCGAACCAGGACAGAAAATCTAACACACATGTTTCTTATTTGCTGAGTTTAACTAAATTCATTTCATCTCAAGCATTCATTTGCTCGTACCAACTCTACTTGCCTACTGCCATAGTTCTTCCCCTCCCTACCTTGTTACCTACCACAGTTCATCCCTACCTACGTCCCGATCTACCTTTTTACCTAACACAGTTCCTATCAGTTCCTATCTACATTTCTATCTACCTATCTTCTAATCTACCACCGGTTCCTATCTACCTCCCTACCTTTTAACCTACCACAGTTCCCCACTACCTCCCTTCTTAACCATCACAGTTCTCCCTTACCTATCTCCCAATCTACCAACCTTCTTACTTAACTCAGTTCCTCCCTACCAATCTATCAATCAAATTGATTGGTTCACTCGGTTCCACTTTTTCTCCTACCTACCTACCTACTTATCTACCTCCCTATTTACCAATCTTCTTCCTTACCAACTTTCTTAACTTCTACCGATCCTCCCTCCCAACCTGCCTACCTCCAAACCTGCTTACTTTCATACTCCTCAAGTTTCTGTCTCAATTTTAAGCTTACAGCAATATTAAGTAAATTCGAGGAATTTCCAACACACTAAGTTAGCGCGGGAGGAAAGTAGAAAGTTAATTACATCGTCGGCAATTTAAATCATTTGTAAATAAAGTTTCATTGGCGTTCATTGTCAGCGAGGGACTATACTGCATTGTTTCTTCTGACACAGCGTCGAGGAAGGCGTTCCTGAGAGGTAATTATGCTGGTGAAACTGCTACAACGTGCTGCTCTGAGGGAGAGAGAGAGAGAGAGAGAGAGAGAGAGAGAGAGAGAGAGAGAGAGAGAGAGAGAGAGAGAGAGAGAGAGAGAGAGAGAGAGAGAGAGAGAGAGACAGACAGACAGACAGACAGACAGACAGACAGAGAGAGAGAGAGAGAGAGAGAAGATAGAGAATCAATAACTTGTGTTCAAAGACTCCAATAACATCCTCACAAATTGTAGTCACAACTACAACATAAGATACATCTAAAGTTTTAAAACAAAAATAAAAACAGAAAACCGCATCTCTCGAAACATTTCTGAAAAATGTTAACAATTTAAATTAAGAAATTAACCACAGGAGAGAGTACCAAAGAAGCCCGGAGATTGTAATTAATAGTGTAGAGAAAGCTAGGGGAAGGTAATTATCAAGAGAAAACCCCGATAACAATATACGACTATGAAGCACTTGGGAGTAATTACAAGGACAGACGCAACAACCTTCACCTCAAGCATAACCACCCTTTGTCCTTGCTGTCTTAAGACATGTATCCCGAGAGGCTATTTTGAGAAGCAATGAGAAAAGGACTAAAACCTGGTTCCGATGTCAAGGCTGATAATGATATGTATATATGTATGGTGATGTTTTCATATAATATATATATATATATATATATATATATATATATATATATATATATATATATATATATATATATATGTCATTTCACGCTTTACAATACAGGACACCCTGAGCATATCTTCAGATGAGAAAACATACAAAATCATTTGTATTTACTTCACATCGATCTCAAAGACAGTAACAACATGGAAGCCCGGCCGGAAGCAGCTCTTGTGGTGGCTATCAACCTCCTCCTCCTCCGTTACCTGTCCAGCAGGTGGCGGGGTCTCCTTGGCAACCAGAGCACCGCCCGTAGAACTTCAAGCACGATTAGCTTCGCACGTGACGATCTTTGGGTACTTGGTATTCCTTCTCCGTCCTCCTGGCTCTCTCGTCGGTGATGACCACGATAAATATCTTGATGTTTATCAATCTTCTCTCCTTTCTCTATCTTTCTCCAGTTATGGGGGGCTATGTCATGTGTTGGGGGAGAAAAACATCGATTGGAATTGAATGAGTTTTGTGTGTACCGCCAGATGGTTGTGGTCTTGGCAGAGTATACTGACAAAAAACTGTATTGTCGAGGAAGGAGAGAGAGAGAGAAAGAGAGAGAGAGAGAGAGAGAGAGAGAGAGAGAGAGAGAGAGAGAGAGAGAGAGAGAGAGAGAGAGAGAGAGAGAGAGAGAGAGAGAGAGAGGATACAAGTGATGACGTTGGGAGACAGAGTTTAGGGAAACTGACAGAGGGCGCAGAGTTACAGCCACAGACAGGGATATGAACCAAGACTGTAATTGTGCTTTCCCGTTGTCGGGAAGAACTGCTGACCATCCCCAGGGTGCAACCCTTAACAACTGCCTATCTCCTGGGTACCTGATTAATGCTAGACGCACAACCATCTCTGTCCAACTACGGAAATTTAACGTCAGGCCTTCGGTTGTATGATGACAACGTAGACTACTGCGCTATAAGACCAGAATAAATGGCAACAGCACCACGTACGGAATAAACTATCTTTTTTGACCACACAATTCTCGTAATCTGAAACAATGCAATCAATAGCGATAACCGTCTGGCTGATGGAGCTCCCAGCCAATTATAACTTCTTCAAAGACCCTAACGACCAATCAGCTCTCTTGAGAAGATTTTAACTGATCATTGAGCTTCACTTACAACCAGGAACGATATTAAACCAACACCAACTGGAAACCAGCAATTAACGCTAGAGAACCTAAAATTATATTAGAGACCAACAAAAACCAGGGAACTGCGCAAGCCGCTGAAACGATCTCGGAGTACGAGTATTACCAGCAGTTTATACAAATAAAATAAAGAACCAGTGATTGAACACAAATAACTATTTAACAGTCAGATTAAGATCATTATATCCCATGAAAAGCAGAAGAAACCACAGAGGGGATAAACAAACCTTAGAAACCACAGAGGATCACCGAGGCTCTAAAAACCGACAGAGGGGGGCACTGATACCCCTAGAAACAACAAAGTGGTACCGAGACTCTAGAAACCTCTGTGGGTATTGAGGCTCTAAAAAAAAAACAGATGGAGACCCTAGAAACAACTCAAAGGGAACAGAGAACAAGAAACCGCAATGGGGCACCGATGCAACAGAAAGGCATCGAGGTCCTAGAAACCTGAGAGCTGACATTGGAAGTGCCTTTGGAGCTCACGCTCGCGTTATGTAATGCTTTTGTATTAAATCTGCTTGTGTTGTGGGCTCGTAGTCAAGATGCCATTACTGGCGTAACATTCCACAGCTTGCCTCCCTAATTGCGATCTTGAAACGTGTTCATATTACATAAACGTAAGATGTAATTCCTGGCATTCGTAACCACAAGAAAACAGAAAGGAAAAATGTAAACACTTTCCCCTCGGGGTAAATTAATGTCACGCGAGCGACAAGTTACCTAAAACGGGTGCAAGTTACCTAAAATGGTCGACCAGCAACCTCAATCGTGCAAAAAGCTACATAAAACGATCGGAAGCTTTTTAAAACGGGCGGAAAGTTATCTAAAACAAACACTGCAGGCTGCCTCAGAAGGGCGACACACTTGAATTCCATACTACGACTTCACATGCAACAACCGACCTCTGACGCGACAAGCGACCTCTCACGCGACAAGCGACCTCACATAAACAACAAATACCAAAGATAACTATCTGAATCGTTAATAAATGCTAGCCAACAACCTCCAAATGTCAGGGAAAAGGAGACGACCTGAATTCTTTCACGAGAGCGACGATGAGCGCTGCCTCATCGTTGCTATTTCGCCTCATCGTATGACATTTCGCTGCGCGAAATGTCTAAAGAACGAGAGCTACGAGAGGCCTGTCACTTAGTTTCCTGTCACTGCAGATATCAAGTCACAATAACGTGACTGAAAATTAGACACTGAACCCCCAAATCTGAAAATAATTAGACTCCCAGCCCATACATCTGAAAATAATTAGACTCCCAGCCCATACATCTGAAAATAATTAGACTCCCAGCCCATACATCTGAAAATAAGGCTACTCAACTAACACATCTGAAAATAAGGCTACTCAACTAACACATCTGAAAATAAGGCTACTCAACTAACACATCTGAAAATAAGGCATCTAACCCACACATCGGAAGATAAACACTCAATCCATATATCTGAAAATGAAGAATGTCGCGTCTATCTCTCTCCTTTCGTATATTACCTTCATCTTAGGTAACTTTTCATTATTTTTTATATTGGAAACCTGATTAAGTGAAATCAGTTCAACGAAGAACAAATATAAAAATAAATAAGGTTCATATTTTTGCATATTACGATAGAAATATTGTTTGTCACGAGTGTGAGTGAGTGAGTGAGTGTGTGTGTGTGTGTGTGTGTGTGTGTGTGTGTGTGTGTGTGTGTGTGTGTGTGTGTGTGTTTATGTGCGTTTTGGGGATTTTCATTTACTGTTCGTGCCCTGCCGGATGTAGCTGTTAGCTCTTGGACCCGCCTTTCTACCCGTTGGTTAATTAATGTACTAACTCCCCATCTATTTTTCTTCTATCATATCTACTACATATACACACAGAAATCACAATTGCGTGATGCATCAAATGAACAAATCCACAAGGGCCGTGACGAGGATTCGAACCCACGTCCGAGAGCATCCCAGACGCTGCCTTATCGTCATCCCAGGTTCGAATCCTCGTCACGGCCCTTGTGGATTTGTTCTAGTAAATATATTTCTCTCGAACACGCACACACAAAATTATAACAAAAACGAGAATAACATCAAGCCATATAACCGTCTCAGACCTTCTTATGTTACACAATACATTTTAATTTTTATAATAGAGTGACTTCCATTAAAACCTGCAACACGACACCTTTTCGTAATATTGCAGCACGAAGCCAGACACGCGTGCGTGCGTGAGTGCGTGAGTGCGTGAGTGCGTGCGAGTGCGTCACATAGCAAAGCCCGACGATATCCTGTTACGTAGAGGGCAGCCAGGGGCCTGCCTGCTCAGTACATACAATTGTGTACAATATTGACCCCCGATTGCAAGATATCTGACCTCTCCCCTACCCCCCCCCCCCCAACCACCCCACACCCGCCATCCCCATCCCTTCCTTTCCCACGTACTTGTAAAATACCTAGCTCTCCCCCCCCCCTACCCTTCCCTTTGTGTGTATTTTACCTCAATAAACTTATTTCAATTTCAATTCCCCCCCTCCGTCCCCCCGCCAGTACATACACAAGACCTGACACTCAAAAACTATAAACAACACACATCCACGAGTGCTTGAGCGGTCGCCAAGTCGTCAATCAGATAATTTAACAATTTAGCCAATTAAGGATAGTTTCAAATTCTAATAACCCTATTTAAATAATTTACTTTTTTATGAATTCCCTGGCGTTAATAATCGCAAGAGTTTAGAAAATGAATAAATTTAAGAAAGGTCCAAGTCTAAGGATAGTCTCAGTTTGAAGATAGACTCCATATTATAATAGGTTCCACTTAAAAGTTAGTTTAGCTCATAAATGAGTTCAATGTTTGAATTTGTTTTCTGGCTTCACGATGAATCGATATTTGTTGGAGAATTTATTAAAATTAGTAGTGACTTCAAATTTAAAAAGAGTTAAAAAAATAGGCTAAACAGGAGAATGGGCTCAATTTAAGCATCTGGAAGCTTTATCATTTGTCAAGTATTTCTTCTTGAAAAGCTACAACGTGAGATACACGTGTTAAAACTGTTGATACACAGACAGATAAGCAAAGATGGGCAATCATTCCCGTCTGTGTCCGGCAATCATTCCCAATTGTATCAGGCAATCATTCCCGTCTGTGTCTGGCAATCATTCCCGTCTGTGTCTGGCAATCATTCCCGTCTGTGTCTGGCAATCATTCCCGACTGTCAAAGCGAGCTCCGAACTGCTGTCCATTAACCTGACGGGCGTACAGTGCTGAACAGCGCTGACAGAGCACGTCAGATCACCCACATGAACTGCAGGTGACTCATACACTGGTGGCGATGTGTCCATAAGTGGGTCGAGCACGCTACCTGGTAAATATGAGGGGTGGGGTAGATGGGAGGGGAGGAAAGGAGAGGGAAAATGATGATGGGAGGTATACAAGCGGAGGAGATAGAGAAGGAGAGGAACAAGAAGCCAGATCAGAGGTCAGAGAGGTGTGACGTCTGGATGTAGGTGGCCTCACCGACGTTTTTGAAAGCATATTACTCTTTTATACAAGCACAGACACCTCAGTCAATTCTTCACACGTACTCTCCAAGGCTTTGTGAAGGCTTTCCCCAATGCAAACAGTCGAAATTAGAAAATATATGTAATGTGTTCTACATCTTAAACCTGACACTAAATGAACGTGTTTCTGTTCATCATAAAATTTTTTTACATGTACCAAAAAAATTACAACTGTGCCTGAGGAGTTCAGAAAAGCAAGTTTGATCCCATAATACGGCTGCAAAATTTGTTCATTTAACTGTTGTTCTTAGAGCATCTAAAAAAGAAACACCTTCATTCAGACTCCGGTGTGTAGATGGCGGAAGTGTTGATCCTCGTGTGTATATACACTTACTTTAGTCCTTGACTGTGTCCATGACTAAAGTATTCTAATTATTAATTAGTAATTAATATTAGTAGTAATTATTCTACTTAAAATTATCTGTACCTGTAAAAAAAAACTGTAAAATACCTGCTAACATTTTTTATCAATTTTACTGTTAATTTATCAAAAAAATTTCGCTTAGTTTAAGGACTTGCCCAAAACGCTATACGTGCTAGTGGCTTTACAAGAATGTTAATTCAACTTATTTTCTATATTCTCTGTTAACCCCCAATGTAACTTCTTGTATATAAATAAATAAATAAATAATAAATAAATAAATACTTGCTGGTTGGTCAAGCACTTGTAGTTGCCTTAATAACTCTCCAGATGTTGTTGATAGAACTTAAGGCCAACATCAAACTCTCGCGTCGAGTTCATTGACGAACCAATAACATTAAAACCAATTTTAAATACCTTTTATCTTGCAAATTACCCATATATCAAGACTCCAACATCGGCAACATTTTGCAACTTATGTATGGCTGCTAGCAAGCAAAACTATCGTCCAAATGCTATTAAAATGCAGCTGTTGGATAATATAATTTTCAATGACAACTGAATTTGGTAATCTCTGGGGTTATAATAGCGAAAAGGACGCATGCCAAAGTGGACGAGCTTAGATTTATTAATAATGTGCTTCACGAAAACACATTCGAATGTTCGATGTACATCGTATGTGGAAATGAGGGAAAGAGGATGATAGCATAGAAAGTCCGATTAATGACTGATTATTCCAAAGGATCGAGCTTCAACTCTTTGGTCCCGCTTCTCAACTGTGAATTAACTGATGAACAAATTCCTGGGCGAATTGGACTTGATCATATCTACATTTGAAACTGTGTGTGGAATCTGTCTCCACCACCTAGCTGCCTAGTGCATTCTATTTGTTAACAACTCTGACATTGATAAAATTTTTGTAATATCTCTCTGGCTCAGCTAGATACTCAGTTTCCACCTGTGTTCCCTTGTGCGAGTACCACCTGTGTTAAATAATCATTTTTCTTCCCTATCGATTTCCCGGAGTATTTTGTGTATGGTAATCATGTCTGTATTGGTTATAAATTGGAGTTGCCTCGCATGGGTCAGCAGGCCATCTGCAGTTTCCTTTAATCTTATGTTATTATGTTTAAAAATATATCATACTTTTGAAATTGAATTAAGTTCTCGCCTTTTTTTTCCAATGTGCTTAGTGACAAAATCGAAGTTTGATGTGTAAGAAAATTTAAAAAGAAATTACAAGCTAAAAGAAATTTGAAAATAATATTGCCTTGGACACTTACCTTTCAAGGTTGGATTCGAAACAGATGATGGAGATGGGATTTTAGGTAGTTTCCTTCCCTCATAGTCGATTTTGCCTTTCTTTTTCTCGCTGTTAGGTTTAGCATAGTCCAGGATCCCATTTGTCTTCCCATTCTCTCCGCCCTTGGTAGAATGACCGTTTTCTTTGGAAGATGTTATTACTTGCCCGTTTTCTATGTTCTCGTGGGAGACGTTCTTTTCTTTTGAGGATTTTCCTCTCTTGGATGAATGGCTCTTGCTCCCATTGCTCTTTACACTGCTTCTGCCACTCTTGAGACTAAAGAGCTCCTGGACTCTGTGATACGACACAGCTTCCGGCTTGTGTAGATAGAAGGGCTCCTTTGAATTCCTTCCATCCTCACTGTCACTGGACTTTGCGGCTTCGCTTTTATTTTTATTGTGTTTCTCCGAGGCTTCTTTTAAATCATTCAGGGGGTTAAGGAAGAAGGAGGAGGAGTCCTTCGAGCTCTTTTGTGTACTCTCAGTTTCGACAGCACCGGGAGGATGCAAGTAGAAAGGTTCGTGGTGCACGCCAGAATCCGAACTACTAACGGAGCTGTGACATTCACTCTCGCAGGAAGAGGTGCACGACTCGGATCCAGTCAGGGAACATTCTGAGCCCTGGGGAAAGAAAACGGGAGTGTAAGAATACTCCAAAGAAAACGAAGAAACAAAGTATTAAAGAAAACGATTACACGCCTCTCTAAGAAATGGTAGACTGAGACAAAAAGGGCTTGTGATATAAGATTTTTTTTTGTATATAAATGCACCAACGAGACTTAGAAAAAAGGGCACATAATACGTAAATATTTAAGAGTGATTAAAGCCTCATCTTTTATGTTATATGAAATCAGAAAAGCTCTATTTACCTTCCTGCTGTCTCTTAGACTCTGGTGGCAGGTGCACTGGTGATGGTGAGACCCGGAATCGGTAGAGTCGGAGTCTGTGATGTAATCTGGCGCTGTGCCGTGCTGGACCAACAACTGCAGCACCTGCAACAAGAACGGGCAGAGGTGTTCACAGTTCCGGATTAAAGCTTTGTCAAGCATCACTGTTCAGAGAGGTGTCTAATTATTTTGTTGTTTTACTCGAATCGTGTTGAATAGTGGTGCTCAAAAACAGTATGGTCGTATTCAGAAGGGTTTATTAGTGTTCCAAACAGTCTGGTCGTATTCAGAAGGGTTTATTAGTGTTCCAAACAGACTGGTCGTATTCAGAAGGGTTTATTAGTGTTCCAAACAGTCTGGTCGTATTCAGAAGGGTTTATTAGTGTTCCAAACAGACTGGTCGTATTCAGAAGGGTTTATTAGTGTTCCAAACAGTCTGGTCGTATTCAGAAGGGTTTATTAGTGTTCCAAACAGTCTGGTCGTATTCAGAAGGGTTTATTAGTGTTCCAAACAGTCTGGTCGTATTCAGAAGGGTTTATTAGTGTTCCAAACAGTCTGGTCGTATTCAGAAGGGTTTATTAGTGTTCCAAATAGTGTGGTCGTGGTCAAAAAAAGTTTAGTTATCCTAAACAGTCTGGTCGTGTATAATAGGATTTAGTGATTCCCCAACGCATCTAATCGTATCCGGTAGCCATTGGGGCTTGAAACAGTTTTGTCGTATTCAAAAGGTCAGTGATGTCTGAATAATATCTGAACACCAGCAATATCTGAACTTTTGTAACCATTCTTTGAAGTTCAGTTACTCATCATAGCGACCACAGATGGTCATGGTGATAGTATACCAGAGAGATGATAGTAACAGAGATTGTTGATAAACATCAAGAGTGCAAATCTATCAAACTATTATTATTACTTTCATGATTAATACTAATCAAAAGCGATAGTTTCAGGCAAAATTTGGTAATAATATTTGCTCATCAGGAGCAAGAATTGAGTAATCGTGATTTATATAAAACAAAAACTAAAAGGGAGAGGAGTCAATATGAACTACAGTGGTATTAACTATATGTGGTAATCAGAAGCGATAGTTGCTAATCAATTCCGATAGTTGACAATCAGAACCATCAGTGATATAATAATAGATGTGACCCAGATCCACTTCTCTAAGGCAGGGATCTCATACGGTAAATGTTTTGATCTGTGTCTCGTCTTAGTCCCAGCTGAGAGCTTATTTATAATGAGATAATTTATAATGAGATAATTTATAATGATATCTTGTAACTTGTATAATTAACCTCTCTCTCTCTCTCTCTCTCTCTCTCTCTCTCTCTCTCCTCTTTCTATCTCTGTCTCCATCTCAAATAACAACACAACAAAATAAGACAGCCAGTATATACTCGATGAGCATTTGTCCTAAGAAGGGCCAATTAAGCTTTATCTCACAGTTAAAGTTTAGATCCTGCAAATATGGACACAAAACGATTCAGAACTGAAGTTATATTCCTCTGTGTTTGTAATACTGTGTGTCTTTGATCAGTGTTTTATAGCATTAGTTTAACTTTTTCTTTTCTCAAATTGGTTGTCAGCTGCACAAGTCTACGGGATCCACAGCTACCGGTTTAGGTTCAAGACTCGTTCTAATTTTGTCCACTTTTCCAATATTATCATTATCGTCATTATCATTATCATCATCATTGCTATTACCATCATTATCAATGGTTTTTTATATTATTATTATTATTATTATTATTATTATCGTTATAACTATAATTTGTTAATATCATTTTAACTATCGTTAATTATTAATAATAATATGTTATTAATTGTGTTAATTTTATTAAACATAATATGACTACTCGGTTGTATTAGTACGTTTTCAAGGCTTTTAAAACATCAATATAATGCATTTGTACGTTAAAATAAATTCTCTGAAGGAATCTAACTTTAGTGCTTGTTTTGGTATGACAAATACAATAATCCAGGGATGCTGGTTCGATTCCATCGTATGACCTTAATGTTTTATCATAGAAACATTACGTTATTGTGTTTTAACTGTTTACATTTGAAGTAATAATATATATCAGTGCTACATATCAGTTCCCTTATGTAGTAAATATGTAAACAAAGATTGATCATTTCTGAAAGAAACGTGTAGATATTTATTTGGTAATGGTTGACTTAAGTGTTTCCGAAATTTTTTTAATTTTTTATATACACCCAGTTATTTTATTATAGTTTTTGGTTATTATAGTTTTTGGTTGTTAAGTGGTACAATCTGGCAATTGTTTCATATTAAGGAGTGATAATCTTTCATGTTTTGTGGATTAATCTATTCACACAAACGGTGAGAAAGATATTAGAGACACTTAACTTATTTGATTTTCAGGGTAACTAATATTATTGGGATATTGATTCAGCTGACATGATATTGCCATTTTCAAAGTTGCAAAGAGCTCTCATTTAAGTCTTGGAGTAAGACGCATCTTAAGTTCTGCTTTGTATTATACATAAGTTCATCGTATAATTATTCTGCTGGACAATCTTGTAGCATGGCAAAATGCCTGATCCTAACCAATGACGTTAGTATCTAATACTAACTAATTAATACTAATTAGTATCTAACTAGGTTAGATACTAACCAATGATACTAACGCAGGTGTCAAGACTCATACTACACCTGCACCAGGTAACTTCTCTATGTTCTGAGCCACGGGAACATTCTCTGGGATACCGTTGAATGTGAAGGTGTTGACAATGTTAAACCTTGGCATACTGGTATGTTATACAATGAGGTGACTGTTGTACTGAGTCAGATCAAGACGATATCCTTGAACTTTACCTGAGGTTTGCCTACATCGACTCTATCTTTAATGTTAATTTTTGAATTGTTTTAAAATCATCACTGTGTACGAACATTTGTCTCGCATGAAAGCAAATTCTCAAACCATTTTAAATGCCTATTGTCTGTTTTAACTACGAATACAAGGCATGTTCATGCAAACAACTGCCAGTTAGGTTTGTATATATATGGAGTGTAAAGTAATCTAACCATCTTTAATACCGTATTTTCATGTATTTTCCCCTTTCCTTCTCTACTTCCAATTCCTCTCCAAATCATCAATCATTCACCATCAATCATCCTTCTCGCCATCTTCCTCCTCACCTCCATATGGTCGTTGTCGGCGGCGTCGTTGATGGGACTCTTGCCGAACTTGTCCAGGCTGATGGAAGCCCCTTTCTTCAGTAGCCAGCGGACGGTGTCCGCGTGTCCCCTAGAAGCGGCGAAATGAAGGGGCGAGGCCCCGTCACCGTCCCGCACGTTGATGTCCACCCCCTGCTCCGTCACCTGCGTCAGGAGAAGGTTGGTGAGTACACGTCTACACGGGTGGAAAATGGTTTACTGGAGTTAAGAGTGGCTGCATAAAGTGAATGGGTGGATGAATTTGATTTGTTTTTGTACTTGGTGAGGCTTTAACTATTGTTGTTGTGTGGGTGGAGGGGTGTAGTGAAGCTTTCTATAGTTGTATAGGCGATGGGTGTAGTGGAGCTTCCTGTAGTAGTTTTCTGTAGTTGTATAAGTACTGAGTGTAGTGGAGCTTTCTGTAGCTCCAGAAAGGGAGGTGGAGGGAGGAAGGATGTTTGCGGACGTACGTGTTGAGAACTCGGGAAGGGTATTTTAATGGCTAAACAGGTAGAAGAACGTAACAGTGTGGGATTTTGTAGCAGCGTAGGTCGTGTGAAGCCACAATAGATAAAAGCATAATTTGCATAGCATCAAACCCATCAATCATTCACCAACTCGTGAAAATGAAAATCTCATCAATCACTTCAGCAGCTAAGCCAGCATACACGATATGTTTACAGTGTGAGCATACTTCCCTGCCGCCTGTGTAAATAATGCATATCTGCTAGATGATGTAAAACAACATGGAACCCCGCAAGTAATGTTCGTCGATTGGAGTGAACAAGAGGCGATACCTGTGTTTAAGTCTTACCCCCATCTTCTGGTCACAATTGTAACGCTTCACCATCTTTTGGTGACAACTGTAAAATTTCCGACTTTCCGGAATACTGTAATGTTTCCCATCTTCTGTTTAATACTGTTATAGCTTCCATCTTCTGTTTATTTATATGTTAGCTTCCATCCTCTGTTAGAAGCTGTTACGTTTCCACATTCTGTAAATAATTGACGTCTTAATGACCTGATGAATTAAGTCTTTCTCAACGTGCATGTTTGGCCTTGACTTTCTATGTAAACAGCTTACTAGTTTCAATATACTGTACTAGACTTTAGAGTTGTAACGTCTAAATAATGTTCACCGAGAAAAGCATGATAGCATATGAAGATATCCCACTTTTTGGTGTTTATTCAAATTTTTCTTGAGTCAAACTGCTATGTTCAGGACTAAAGTATTCTTGGTGGCTAGTCAGCAAGCACCTGAAGAAGCCTTAATAACTCACCAGAGGTTACTCCCAACACCAAGCAACCTTCTAGACAAGGGATACATATACATTCATGCTTCGTTACACACCTGCTCACATCTATGAGTGATAATACCTTAATACTAGAGTCTTCAGTTGTATAAAACACTTTGTAACCTGACAAGACAACAGTCACAATCAGTATAATGATTTTAATACATTTATTTTAAATCAGCAGAACAACCAGAATCACACAACTACTACAACCAATACTACCATCACAACCACAGTCCTTACAACCACCAATTTTACCATTTACAACAAAAGTGTAAATACAACAGATGTAGAAAGACGTACACACAGGAGAGAGTAAACAGAAGACGTGTGAACAAAAAATGTTACTCTATCTAAGCTACTCTATCCCATTGAGATGTATTTTTTCTTGTCTCAATAAACATACTTGAACTTGATGTAGCAGGGCTGCGATAACTGTGGGACAGAGATAATTAGCGAAACTCTACACAAAAGGAAGGAGGGGACAACCATATATTGATTTTCTGTTTTGTTGCAATTTGCGTACAATGGATGACATTTTGCCTCCTGTTGCTTTATGCTGGGAAGCAGCTGGCTAGGGGAGGAGAGAGAGAGAGAGAGAGAGAGAGAGAGAGAGAGAGAGAGAGAGAGAGAGAGAGAGAGAGAGAGAGAGAGAGAGAGAGAGAGAGAGAGAGAGAGAGAGAGAAAGAGAGAGAGAGAGAGAGACGAGGGTATCAGAGTAAATAAATAACGTAGTGAGCGAGCGAGTTCTAGCATAAAAAAGGAGTGTACATGAAAAATCAGGAGAGGAAATATTATTGTGGGAACGAAGGTCAGACCAACCTCTCCCATCTCCCTCCCCCTCTCCCTCCCCCCTCCCTCCCTCCCTCCTACGTCCTCTTACCCTTTCCTCCCTCTCAAATCCTCCCCCCCCCTTCCCAACCCTTTTCTCTCCCTTCCTCTATCCCTTACACTACGTTCGCCTCCCTCCTGTAAATCCACCACGTCTCTTCTCTGCTTTTTTGTGCTTTATTATGGAAATATTACTACCATCAATGTCATACTTATTTTGTTAGTTGTGATTATTATTATTATTATTATTATTATTATTATTCCAATTTAACATTCTTATTAAATAGAACCAATATGATTCAACAGATGACGAATAGAGACAGAGAGATGGTCAGACACAATGGGAGAGAGAGAGACAGACACAGAACGAGGCAGGAAGATGTAGACAGGCAGGTAGTGATAGGCAGACACGAGACAGGCAGGCAGAGACAGGCAGACAGAAACTAAGAATTAACACCGAAAAGACTCAATAGATCAATATATAGATGCAGCAGCTGACACAAGCGCTGGGTTGACCTTTGTCTACATCAAAAATACCCCACAGGAAGAGACTAATTTTCCCGCCAGGTTCCAGCGAGGGGGAAAGTCATTGCCACACCCGCCAGTCATCGGCCACCACGTGGGACACGCCCATTGGTCATCACCTGTCCAATCAGTGAGTGCTGCACAAAACGGCTACATCTCACATCTGGATTATATGATGTTTTGCTTCTGCAGAAAACATTACACAAGGCCTCAGAAACAACGCGGATGTCTTACATGGCTAACGTCAAGAAAATGGTGAAGCATCCATTATTATCTATTCAATCAGGTCAGTAGATAGTTTAATTATAGATTTATCTCGCCCGGACCTCTCAAACCCCACTCGGCCAGGTGAGTAGGACTAAACAAATGACCACATCCGTACCTCGTATTGTTTGGATAGACCTGACCTGACCTGACATACTCTAAGGTCTAAGTCTGAACGGAAGCTACCAGGTGCTGGGGATGGGCATGTTTGCATTTGTTTATCCCGGGTCCCTTACAGTCTCAAGCACCAAACTCCCTGGCCATGAGAACGCTCCGACCTTGTGAACTTTCCCACCCTCAAGACCCAAAAACACCAGGGAGGATGTTTAATCTGTTTAATCTGGTTTTCAAATCATACCGATATTGTTGATGATACAGGATAAAATGTCTACTAAAATTTCACTACGATCTAAGCTTTCGTTTTCCAATTGTCTGAAGACACGAACGACTGTTTCTCACGTTAAAAAAAGTATATATCTAATACTTCTGGTATTCTTCTGCATGTCACGTGACCCTTGACCCCATGGGGGAAAACACAGCTGGCGAGGCTTTGTTTATATCCGGCCTCTGGTCGTGGGTCTGGGCCAGGATACACTCGAGGAAATGAGCGACAATTATCTCCGTAACACAACAGATTAATGTATCCGCTGGACGGAAATTGTAGTAATATGGGAATTTCCTATCGCTCTCAAAGCCTCAAAGCAGTTCAAGAAAAAAAGTGTAAATCAAGATGTTGATGCGTGCTGCTGATAATGATGATAGTGTTGGTGCGAGCTGATGATGAAGAGTGTTGATAATGATGATTTTGTTGAAGCGTGTTGCTACTGGTGAGTGGTAATAGTGAGGCACGTTGGTGCTAGTGAGCTGTGATGCTGTGTTGGAGGCGTGAGATGAAGGTAAGGACAATATTGAACGACAAGTAGTCGGCTCGTTAAGGCAGACATATATGTACATTTAACTTCAATAGATTCAAAAGTTTACTGAAAAATTAGAGGCGGGCTTCAAAGCTGAAGCTTAACCTTTCAAACAGAGGAAGATAAGTACACCTAGAGAAATAAGGACAGACCGTGAAGACCTGTATCCAGTCTTCCCATTATGGCGAATGTAAACTTAATTGCCAAGATTCTTTTACCGCCTGGTATGAGTAAATATACTTCCGCGACGGAAGTATATCCTTTTATCCATATCCATATCTCCATATCCATATCTCCATATCCATATCTCCATATCCTTTTATCTTCATATCTTCTCCATATCTCATATATATCCATATCTCATATATATCCATATCTCATATATATCCATATCTCATATATATCCATATCTCATATATATCCATATCTCATATATATCCATATCTCATATATATCCATATCTCATATATATCCACATCTCTACATCTCCATATCTTTCGAATATCCTTTCCGCGCTGCAGACATGAGTGGTATCCCACCCGAGTTAACAGGAGCTGTTTAAAATACCATTACTAAACAACTTTCCCTAGAGCAAGGCCATGAAAAGAAGTGTAGCCATGAGCATATTTCCCGCGCATTGTCAAATGAAGATCACTCCATGACGGAAGAGGATCGTAAGGCGTAACCGAGTAGTTGAGTGAAGGCTATGAGGATAAAGTAAAGTGCTTCTTCAGGTAGACTTATTGTGGATTATATTTTCAAGGTCTCGGAGTGAATAGGACAGAGCTTGCGCCAGAGCTCTTCCGGAAGACTATGGAGGAGGATATACGGATGGGAAGCCAGGGAGTGAGGGTCAAGGGTCAAGGGTGCGAGGGGTGTGTTGTGTATTGTCCATGGACTGCATCACGTGTCCTTCCTCGTCTACCTGTTCCTGACTCCTTACCCCCTTCATTTCACCCTTCCTTTCAATCTCTTTCTCTCTCTTCACATCTTATTTTATCTAGCCTGCCTTACGTCTCATTCTTTTTCGTATCCCTTACCTTGCTACATCTCCCGTTATCTTTTATTGACCTACCAATTCCTCTCGTTTTCCCTTGTTCTCAACTGGTCTTGCTTCCCCTCGCTCTCATTCTTTCTCGCTTCTGGTTCTCAAACTCTCTTTCCCCCTGACTCTCTCAAGCCTTCATAAGTCCCGTAACTCTCAGTCCCTCCTCCATCATTGTGACTTCTCAATCCGTGTTATCCCTCACACCGACTTACCATCCACTTGAGGCAGTTGAGGCACCCCATCTGAGCTGCAGCATGGATGGGTGCCATGCCGTCCTTGGCCCTCAGGTCGAGACGTCCTCCTGCCGTGCCAACCAGATACTGCAGCACGTCTAGGTGGCCCTCCTGGGCCGCCAGGTACACGGGTGTCACCGAGTTGTCCATCTGGGCGTTGGCACTGTGGCGGAGACAACAACAGCCAGTTACAATGGGATTATAAATCGAGTAAATGTTTAACGTTATCTTTTTACGGGCTATTCATGCCCGTGCCACCTTTTGGGTGGCTTAATCTTCATCAATCAATCACTTTATCTTTATCAACACGTTTAATGGTTAATTTGTGACAGTTGTAATGGGTTAAAACTGAGGAAGTGGGTGTATCAAGTCTATTAGATTGCATATATAATAAAGATACATAATATACATAATAAATATATGACAGTGGCAGTCAACGAAGAAAGAATTGAAACCGGAATATCCTTAAGTACTTTAATATTTAATAATACATGTTCAGGAGGGTGATTATTACTTTCGTATTATTAAATACGAAAGTATTTAAGGAAATTCCTGTTTCAATTCTTCCTTCGTGGTCTGACACTGTCACATTTTTCATCACGTGTAATTTTCGTGATTTACACACATAATAAATATGGAATAAAATACATACTTAAAAATAAAGCAATAGTTAGAAGAAGTTAGTTTGTTTACTTATTATGTGTTATACCAGGTTACACAGACTTGGACTAGCTTAAGCAGCGGATCTTTTAGGAGCATATTTAGCAGTGAAACTGGTCGTGCTGTAAGAAATGCTTCCCAATAATAGGTATTTCAAGTTGTTTTATGCCCGAGTGTACAAAATGAGGCAGCGTGGCGCTATCCTATAGCTAAAGAATGCAGCGCTCAACAGGTATGACCTAAAAGTACAAGCTAGGGGCCAGAGTACACAACAAGGCAGAGCTTCACTGGCTTGTATCCAAACAGTTAAGAGACCAAAGCATTATATCAAAATAGGGCGGCGCTATAAAGCATAATGGGAGCCGGAATTTTTAAGTGTTTTCCCAGTTCTTCATACTTCCTATATTTCCATTTTTCTAATTTTTTCTTTAGTTGTTAATTCCATTTTGTAATTTTGGCTCCCAAATGGGGATTGTGATCAGTAATACTGAACTAAGAAGAGAAATGAGAGGGGAGTGAGAGAAGGGAGAATTGAAACAGAGGGGAAGATAGATAGGGAAAGAGATCCGGGTGTAGTAGGCCGTAGTTCTCGTATTTTTTAATTGTGTTTCAATTGATCAATATGGTGTCCAAAGGATCGAAAACTTAACTTTCAATGCTTTTGGCTATTTAGTAAATGATTATTGTTGTTGATGGTTAAGTCAATATTACTAACGATCATTAATATGTTTTTTTATATACAGTATACTGAAAATAGGTAGATGATGTCGGTAACGAGCACAATGACCAGTTTTGTCAACAGCACATTTGGTCTGGAGCTGTGGGAGAAATCCCACTAAGGCAGACAAGTCTGGGGGATTAACAGCAGAAGCAGAACATCTGGTGTCCCCCTGGTGGCCACAAGTTTAATTACAACACGCTCTGCCTGGTACCCACAAGAATGTTCACACTGCTACATGAATCTATGGTCCAGAGGTCGAATTCCCGCTATGCAATTTTACTACACACACACACACAAGTTGACTGCCAGTTGAGGGGCGGGACCAATGAGCCAGAGCTCAACCCCCACAAGCACAACTAAGTGAGTACACAAGGGGGTGGGGGGGGTGCAGCCGAGTGGACAAAATCAGCAACTCGCAATCCAGGGACCCGGGTTTGATTCCCGGCCGAAACAGAAACAATTGGGCACTTTCTTCACATGATGCTCTGCTTCTGTTCAACTAGCAATGAATAGATACCTCGGAGTTAGACAGCGGCTGGGGGCTGTATCGTGAGAGTGGGAAAGAGAGGGAGAGAGAGGGAGAGAGAGAGAGAGAGAGAGAGAGAGAGAGAGAGAGAGAGAGAGAGAGAGAGAGAGAGAGAGAGAGAGAGAGAGAGAGAGAGAGAGAGAGAGAGAGAGAGATACAGAGACAGAAAAAACACAGACACACTGACAAAGAGACATGAGGTGAAAAAGTCTAAGTGAAAAAAAATAGTGGTCCGTATCATCGTATAAATTAAAAAAATAAAAAAGGATTTTGTAGATTCCCACCGAAGTAAGTTTAAGTTATCTTATCCTACCAACTACCATTTTCATGTTTATGAACATCTTTAAGAAAACGATTCAATATAAATTTTTAGAGAGAACCATGAACAAAGAATAATTAAATTTAACCAATGTTCTGTTATATTCACTGTGACGCACCACACCATGTCTGAGGTAAACACAGTGTTTTACACACAGAAATCACGATAGCGTGATGCATCAAATGAACACATCCACAAGGGCTGTGACGTGGATTCGAACCTACGTTCGAGAGGATCCCAGACCCAGCGTCTGGGATCCTCTCGGATGAAGGTTCGAACCCTCGTCCCGGCCTTTGTGGATTTGTACATAGTGTTTTCTTCCATGTTTGTAGCTCACTGTTCATAGATGAAGAAATGTCAAATATATGAAACAGATTTCACCCACAATTACTCAAAAGTTATCGTTGATAGTTCTTAAGAAAATGAATAAGAATACTTACACTGTTGTTAATGCTAGGAATTTGTTTCTAAAAATGTGCTGGTATTTCTATATTTAGAAATCTTGTTATACTTCCCCCATTCACAAATATTGTTAATTCAAATGCATTGTGTTAAACTTAGCTTCTAAATGGTCTTTATAATGATCATGATTGTCATTTAGAGACCTTGTATGACGTGTAACTAATATGGTATTAAACATACTTGAAACAACCTAAGTTTTAAATTAATACAACACTAATATAGCACTACAAAGGCAAAGGAAATTTACGAGTGTTTCTACACCAATTTACAAGTGATATTATGTTTGTACTCGAACATTTGACAAAGACAAAGACATACACGAAGACGAAAATGGAAACACATTTGCATAACGAGACTCATCCACTTCGCGTCACGATATATTTAATGCAAATAAAGAAGAACAGGAAGTCCTACTATTCACAGACAGGCAGAGGACCCCTACGTGTCCAAGACAGTCAGAAGGCTTACCTAATGACCCCAAATTCAAGAACAAACCCATAGAAAAAAAAACTAAAAAACCTTGTGAATCCAAACTGAAAGCCATCCTAAAAAAACAATCAATCAGATCTACAGATCCTAAACAAAAGGACCAACGAAACCTAAACAGACAGACCTGCATATCCCAAACAGAAAGACCTACAGATCCGAGATTGAAGATAAGCAGGGCTCTCCCCTTGGAGTTCATTGCTACTGACTCGTGCCAACTCAGTTGGGGGGACATAAACTTGTATCGATGTGTTAGCGTTGCTACGCGAACAGCAACAACAAGTATGGGAAAGCTGACTCCCCGCTGATGAAGACAATATAACTTTCTCAATTATATGACATTCGTTGAAAGAAGAGAAAGCCATTTGTTTACAAGATTTCACGACAAAGTTAGACTGATCATACTTTTACTGAAGGAGGTACAATATGTTGGAGAGAGAGAGAGAGAGAGAGAGAGAGAGAGAGAGAGAGAGAGAGAGAGAGAGAGAGAGAGAGAGAGAGAGAGAGAGAGAGAGAGAGAGAGAGAGAGAGAGAGAGACAGACAGACAGACAGACAGACAGACAGACAGACAGACAGACAGAGAATGAGAATGTGGATGGCCAAGATAGCAAGGCTATGAAATGAGAATAAAACGGTACGTAATCCATGCTATATGAAGTTCTCAATGTATGGAAGCAGAATAACCTCTGAGACACTACAAAACAGTTGCAAATATATGGAGGAAAAAATAAGTAATAGTTTTGCTAATGTGTTAATTTAACAACGGGAAAATCAGGCTGAAGGCAACCATCAATTGTTATTTTAATCGTCTGTAACTGTCATGCTATTGGCTCGCTAGCAGGGAACAGATTTGTCGGGGCTTGAGATTCATCCGAAGCAGAGCAGTAAAGGTTGTGTGAAGAGTTAACTGTAATCACGTTATGGGATCCATGGCTTAAAATGTGAGATACGGCTGGTGTCACTTGATAAATGGGGAGGAGGAGGAGAAAGAGAAGCAGGAGGAGAAGGAAGAGGAGCAGGTGGAAGAGGAGCAGGAGGAAGAGGAGCAGGTGGAAGAGGAAAAAACGGAGGAGAGAAAGAGAAGGAAGCGAGTGATTTCAAGAAGGCCTTTCTATTATATACAAAGCATGAAAAGTTCTGCATTTATACTAACTTAATAAAAAAGCTGATGGGGTGCTATTAAAATATACCCAAGCTCAAACCAGACAAATTGTGGTTCTGTTCAGATACCAAATTAAAATGTCTATGTTATGGAAAAATCCAACGATTTTTTTTGGAATGTATTAAATGCATTAATTTACGCGGCTTTAAATAATATACAAGTAAGTCTTCAACAAATTTAAACAACTTTATGATTCTGTAATTTAGTCGGATTTATTGATTCATCCAAATAGGCTAGTTTTTTAAACAGAAATCTGAAATGTCACATTCTAGCAAGTTGTATAAATGTTGTATTTTGCCTTTGTTTCTACTTGACTTATATTTAATAACTATTTGTGAACTGGAACCTCGACTAGAAAAAGTCACCAGATGAGGGAAAGACTCCCAGTGTGGGTTATATCGTTAAGAATCGCTCTATAGAGCTCTCTCGCGAATTCTCTTCCCACCCACATTCTCCTCCCCATTCCATATTTTCTCTTCCATCTACACTCTGTCCTTTCTCTTCCCTCCTTCAATCAATCTGCCTACCCTCCCTCACTCTGCCTAACCTTCCCCACAGTCCCCTTCACACACTCCTTTCTCGCTCAACCTTCCATCCATCCCAAATTTAGCTATATGTTTAACACATCTCTAACCCTGTCCATGGAGGACAGAAGAAAATGTATATATTCTGGTTAGCATTGTAAATGTGTGGACACGTTTGTGGTAGAAAATAATAATACAAAAAAAAATAATAATCCCACATTTACCCTCCTTCCCACACACACGCACACACCCCTCTCTCTCGTACACTCTTCCGTCCCACCAACGGAAGAGTGTGCGAGTGTACTCTCCCCTCCCTTCCCCACCCCCTTCATCAATCCTTGCAAATACTGGTAAACACGCGAACATCTGTGTGAACATAGCGAGTGGGCGCTGGTCACGGTGAGGTAACACAGGCGTCTCTCTCCGTTGCTACACTCAGGTGGTACACAGGTGGCTTTATTAAATAACGGTGCTCTTGTGTACTGCACCTTTAAGGTGACAAGTGACAGCCCCGCTCCTGTGCCAGGTAAGTCCACTACGGGCTCACCATAGCCCGTGCTACTTGGAACTTTTTATTCTCAGTAGCTGAATCTTAAACAACAACAATTTCAAGATGACTTTGTATTACTTCCTAGGTGATTATCTCGTGGGCAATCTAAGCGTTTCAGTTACATTTTCCTAGTGGATACTTATGCATAACAGAATCATGTGTTTTTTTGCGATTATCTTTGCGTATAAATGTATGGCTCAACAGCACTCTAATACGCTGACAAGGATTCGAAAGTAGATCATATGGATGTTAAACCAGTGAGCAGCCCAGTACTATACCAACTCTGCCATTGATAACATCTTATGTGTTAGAAGGTCGGTAGTCCTATATGCATCCTGCACCTCGCTACGGTCGTGGTTTATAGGCATGGATATGTCATCAATATATTGATGGGATCTACCCACACAATCATCGATTCAATGTCAAATTGACCTAAAATCGGATAGTTAACGTGCTAAAATCTTAAAGTTATGTAAAATTGTAATCTTTCCGATAAATTCAGAATGTTCAATTGGTTTAATTTTTTTCTAGTACCGATGGCAAATTGTTCAAGAATGTATAAACCTATTTCTTAAGAGCATATTGTATGCCTGAATACAACACCATCAAGCCACGAGAATAAATAACGCCTTATACCCTGGAGTTATCTGGCAACTTGTAAGGGAATAACGGGTATATCCCAGGATAACTGAAGGTGCGTAACGTCATCATACCACTGAACGTATAACGGTCATACCCCGGGGCACCTGGCGGCTTGTAGTGGCGTTCAACAGCAGCAGGAGTTGATATAAATGACTTGCAGGTTTTCCTTTTGGCGAGGGGCATGGGGGTGAGGGAGGGGCATTGTGGTGATGAAGGGCATGGGATGGAGAAGGAACATGGGGGGGTCGCGGACCCCCATGTGGGTGGGGAACGGTCATTAGAGTAGGGGAGAAGAGATGTACAATGGGGATGGAGAGAGTAATTGAAGGAAGTACAGAGGAGAAGGAAACGGAGAAAAAGATGAAGGAAAAAAACAAAGATGGAAAAGGAGCAGTAAAGTACCGTATTATTGTTTACATAACTGTACCTGAAAGGGAAGGGATTCCTGGTGGGATGGAAGAGCTGAACTGTGTGGAACGGCAGTGGAAAAAAACAAATCTTCCATATAGGAAAAAAAAAGAGTGAAAGGAAGGTGGAAATTGTTAATTATATGACAGATCTCCATTGGTGGAATGGTGTGTCACTGAGGCAGGCTAGAGGGAGGTGAACCACGCTGATAAGTAAGAGGGAAGGAGGAGGTGAACCACGCTGATAAAAAAGAGGGAAGGAGGAGGTGAACTTTGTATCTTCTGGTAATAGTCACTTGGTCGACAGTATCTATCCTGGTAGGTGGTAATATTATGAGCAGAAAAGGTTCCAGGGCCGACCCTTGCATGACTCCAGTTGCAACATTTGCCCAATATTTCTCATCATGGTTCACTAACTTCTATCACTGAGATACAGCGTTAATCACTGCAGCTTCAATAGTATTATTAATGAAGCCCAGTAATCTGGGCTTCATAGCACTATTGCAGCCCATGAATCTGCACTCAAGACAGCCTTATTAGTAAAATATGAAGACCTCATGATAGAATCCGCGCTGAATGGACTGTGATAAGATTCGTGCATTTTAGGTGTTATCTAAGTGTCTTTCTTATTATCTAATCTATCATTTAGCATAGCATAAATGTGACAGATATCGATCTGCAGCTCAGAGCTTCGTGTTTTGTTGCTCTAAATGAAAATTGTCGTAGCGTTTGTCTTCTAGATGACCTGTAACTCATCTGTGAACTTGTGACGTTCTTCACGTATTTGCAAGTGTCTTCAGAACCCAAGACCTGGTATTGTTTCTTGCTATTGTCTTTTATTTTCCAACTCTTTCATAACATATTTCTTCATTCTAGTTATTTAAATATTTGTTTACAATGAGAGTTTTGACCTTCATCCATTTTAGTACATTCCGTTGCTTAGCATCAAAAGCGTATCCGAGTTTCTTGCTATGAGCCGGTCCTCTGAGTTAATATATCAAATTGTTAACGGAATCTACAGGTGCGTCAATCTTGGGAGGCTTTAGTGGAGATTTTAGTACGTTAATACTGACGTTTTCGGAGCCTCGGCTTTGATAGGTTCGATATGTTGTTTGGGTTCAAACGTTTCAAATGGAGCTCTGGATTTGCTTGCGCAACACTGTTATTCTCAAAATGATATTCTGCTTCCATTCTCATTCCAAGGAACTCTATCCATCTTTCTCAGTCTTTCCTATAAATAAATTATCTTAATTTTGAAATCAGTCTTCGAGGCATATCTCTGAACGTGCTCCAGTTTTTGTGTGTTTCTTTAGATTGGAGTGAACTGTTGGAGCTGCAGTTTCCATTACTGGCTTCTAAACTGTGTGTGTGTGTGTGTGTGTGTGTGTGTGTGTGTGTGTGTGTGTGTGTGTGTGAGTGTGTGTGTGTGTGTGTGTGTGTGTGTGTGTGTGTGTGTGTGTGTGTGTGTGTGTGTGTGTGTGTGTGTGTGTGTGTGTGAGTGTGTGTGTGTGTGTGTGTGAGTGTGTGTGTGTGTGTGTGTGTGTGTGTGTGTGTGTGTGTGTGTGTGTGTGTGTGTGTGTGTGTGTGTGTGTGTGTGTGTGTGTGTGTGTGTGTGTGTGAGTGTGTGTGTGTGTGTGTGTGTGAGTGTGTGTGTGTGTGTGTGAGTGTGTGTGTGTGTGTGTGTGTGTGTGTGTGTGTGTGTGTGTGTGTGTGTGTGAGTGTGTGTGTGTGTGTGTGTGTGTGTGTGTGTGTGTGTGTGTGTGTGTGTGTGTGAGTGTGTGTGTGTGTCTGTATTCATCAGGTTGTGCTTGCAGGAGGTTGAGCTCTGCTCTTTCGGCCCGCCTCTCAACTGTCAAATCAATCAACTGTTACTAACTGCTAATTACTTTTTTCACACACACATACACCCAGACACCCAGGAAGCAGCCCATAACAGCTGGCTAACTCCCAGGTACCTATTTACTGCTAGGTAACAGAGGCATCAGAGTGTAAGAAACTCTGCCCAATTGTTTCCGCCGGCGCCGGGAATCAAACCCCGGACCACAGAATTACGAGTCCAGCGCGCTGTCCACTCATCTACCAGACCACACTGTGTGTATGTCAGTGTGTGTGAGTGTGAGTGTCTGTGTGCGCCCAGGTGCGTGCGTGTGGTGAGTTAATACGAGTGTATAGTTCTTTAATATCCATTAAACACATTGTGAACTAGATCGCCAAGCCTCTCTCTAAGCCTCCCCTGCCCCCACCCACCTCAACCCCAAACCATCCCCATAACAGCAGCCTCCCTTCCCATCATCTGCCATCAGCCAATCACCTGTGGTTGTCACGGATGAGATACGGGTCACCCATCGTCCACCACCAGGCATGAAACCCGACCCCCCTATACTTGTGGTCATAATAATGCACCAATATATTATATTTTGCCGAAGTTTCCATGTAATACAAAAACTCTCTATTTCTAACAGGAAAAATATTTCCTACTTATCTTGGAAAGACAAATTAAACTAACATAGCGTAACCTTCCTATGCCTAATACACACTATCTGAGGCCTAATATGGTATATATGTGTGCTATACTAGGCCTAGGAATATTTAAGTTTGTTTTTAGCTTCATTTTCCCCGACTCTATAGAGTAAATAGTACAAAGTTCTACAATCTAATTGCTTAGAACGTCAATCTTTGTACAATGGTGCGCATAGTTACAAAAACTACTATCTAAATAGGAGAATGGGTTGATGTGTGTGTGTATGTATTCATCTAATTGTGCTTGCGGGGGTTGAGCTCTGCTCTTTCGACCCGCCTCTGAACTGTCAATCAATTGATACTACTAACATTTTTCACACACACACACACACACACACATACACACACACACACACACACACACACACACACACACACACACACACACACACACACACACACACACACACACACACAAGAAGCAGCCGGTAACAGCTGTCTAACTCCCAAGTACCTATTTACTGCTAGGTAACAGGGGCAGCAGGGTGAAAGAAACTCTGCCCATTGTTCCTCGCTGGCGCCGGAAATCGAACCCGGGCCACAGGATTACGAATCCCGCACGCTGTCCACTCACCTACCAGCGCCCAAAACGTTGTGTGAGTGTGTGTGTGTGTGTGTGTAGGTGTGGGTGTATGCGTACATGCGTGCGTACGTGTGTGCATATGCTTTTGCAAGTGCGTCTATGTATATTCATATTAAATATGTGCGTGTGTGTGCGTGCCTATTTGCTGGAGACCAAATATCTGCCACAAATGTAAATCCACTTGAGTCTTCAATGCCTCTACTGTTCACCGTTAGTAACACCTCCTCTGCCCCGCCCGAGTACACGAACTCTGCGTAATTAACAACATAACAGCGCACTACCTCGAGGGTGAAACTGCAGGAACAGCTGACGACTAACTTATATCGAGAAGATAAATATCAAGAAGTTTGTTCACAGTGTTAATGAAGCTAAAAATGACTTATCATGTTGGCTGCTCTGTGGCCCAATAGTTTCTTCCTTCATAACGGAAAATGCGTGAGTATATATATATAATATATATATATATATATATATATATATATATATATATATATATATATATATATATATATATATATATATATATATATATATATTATGTGTTATGGAATATAGCCAATTGGGATAGATTAGACACTAATTTACTTTTTGTATCTTTCAAGTGTCTTCATTAACGAAGAAATTTCAAATGTTACCAATTCATTGCATGAAGGAACAAGAGCGGTCTAAAGGCCGAGTTTATATAAAAACACATGAATAAAGAAAATTGCATAAGGCCAATTGTCTCATACGTTGCAGCTCTTATCTATATCCCCCTCAAAATAATTCACATATAAATCTAACCAACGCTTTCAAAATTCCATTGATCCTGCATCTCATATTGAATTTGTTCAATAAATCAACAAACTTTCTTTTCAATCCAGTATTTATACCCAGATGTTTCCCAAATCTTAACTTCCCCAGCTTATATCCACAGACACTCGCTGAAAGATCTAACGCCACATTTTCAATGTTGAGGTTAATAAATATTTTAAAACAGACATCCAACCGCAAGCCGAGGCAGGTGTGTGTGTGTGTGTGTGTGTGTGTGTGTGTGTGTGTGTGTGTGTGTGTGTGTGTGTGTGTGTGTGTGTGTGTGTGTGTGTGTGTGTTTGGGGGGGGGGAAGGGTTGATACACATTACACAAAGCTGTTAAATAGTTCCCAGTATTACTGTTGATAATCGCTGAGACTTTGGTGTTTGTTAAGTTACGTGCGAGTGAGGGTGGAGAGGTTGTGGGAGCTTCTGTGGACTGAGGAGGATCTGCAGCACTTGTAGTGTCAAGTGTTGGTTGTGGAGGTGTGAGTGGCACCTGAGTGACACACGCGTGAGCTAGCTACCGCACACCTGTCAAAAGCTCTAAAACAACCACCTTCACCCCGGTCGGCCGAGCGGACAGCACGCTGGACTTGTGATCCTGTGGTCCCGGGTTCGATCCCTGGCGCCGGCGAGAAACAATGGGCAGAGTTTCTTTCACCCTATGCTCCTGTTACCTAGCAGTAAAATAGGTACCTGGGTGTTAGTCAGCTGTCACGGGCTGCTTCCTGGGGGTGGAGGCCTGGTCGAGGACCGGGCCGCGGGGACACTAAAGCCCCGAAATCATCTCAAGATAACCTCAAGATAACCCCTCACTGATGCCACTACCATTGCTACCACCAATGGACGAAACCCCCAGGAACACAAGTTCAAATAATTATTATTGCAAAATGAGTACTTTATGCAACACAAATGCTTCTAACTTCTGCTGCAAAACGAGGCGCTTAGACAACACTATCATCCTAAACTCCTGTTCCAAGAAAATTCCTCGAGGCAACACATCCTTTTAGCAAAAAGATTCACGTTTAACAGGAATAGAACAACAACGTTTTAATACTTGGGACAGAACAAAATTGAACCTTTTAGGCATTAAGTATTTAACCTCTAAATAAAAACCAAAAGTCCACCACTGCATTTCAACGTAAATGATTGATAGAAAATTGATATCTGGCACCAGTGATAACACTATGTAACACAACTGATGTCTCTGATTAGGAGTGAACTGTCTTCAAGTGACCTTCAAGACATTTTCCCTAAAGCAAAGGTCAAAACTGTCATTTTCTATACTTTGGTGGCATAAGCTATAAGAATATAACTCTTAGTACCCAGGAAAAAATTTGACATAGTGCAATTGACATATGTTAGCTATATCGCAAATAGGAAAGTACATAACATTATATGCGGTTACCGATGTGTTGCAAATCAGATTTGTAATTACACTGTTTGCGAGAATGTGCTCAGTTTTTTTAATTAGCAAGATTTAACTTAACTGTTTGCTCAACTGTTGTATGATGTTTTATACCGCTGGAGCGCTGGTGTGTGACGGTAGTGCTAATTTAATATTGAATTAATTGCACCTCGACTCTCACGTGTTCGTGTTTTGTGAAGACTAAATAAACAAGAGTGACACAAATGGCATATAATATATCAATCCGGAAAGTTATTTCGATCAAACTGATGGCCAGATGGGGAGATAGTGTGTGAACAGATGGCCAGTCAGAAAAGCGGAGAGAAGAGTGAACATATGGAGCAACAGACAGTCAGATACATGAGTGAACAGCGGTGCAGGTAAACGGGTGAACTGAGAAACATATATATAATCAGGTGATAAGATAGATGGGGGAACTGAGAAACAGGCAAACATATAGACGAACACGAGACAAAAACAGGAAGGGGAGATAAACAGGCAAATAGACGGGAAAGCTGACGAGCTGGTTAACAGGTGAGTAAATAGATGGATAAATATATGGAAGGACAAAGAAACAGGCGGACAGATAAACAGCTGAGCTGACGGACTTTGAGAAAACATTAGTTTTAAAAGATTTTATATATAAAATCAGATGAAACGATACTCATGGACTCCATCATCTTGCATTCCCAGTTACTATAGTGTTAAGCTTTGTTTAGAACCATCACAATAGTCTTGAACTGTCGCTATGGAATCCTACAGTCTTAGTGAACTCTACTGTGCCGTATATTACCATGCAATTTTACTTACTGTGTAGTTGATATATTTCCTTTACACCATTACCTTAGACTCCTTCTTACAATATTGTTAAAATCTCAGCTGTATACCAACACTTTGGATACCTACTTCCTTTTTTTATATTTCACTTAGGAGCCAGTACCTTGGGTTATTGCTTACTGTCTTCTTGAACTCTTTATTGTACACAGTCATCTTAGATTCCTCCATACTGTTTTTGTTAAAGTCTCCTCTTTACGCATTCATCTTAGGTTCCTCTTTATTTTTCTGCTGTGCTCTTCTCTATAAAAAAGCACCTTGGACTCCTACTTACTATCTTGTTGAAATCTCTTCCTTATACCATTACCTTGGACTCCTATTTACTGTCTTGATCAAATCGCCCCTTTACATAATCACCTTGGATTTCTACTTACTGTCTTATTGAAATCTCTTCTTTTCACCATCACCTTGGATTCCCACTTACTGTATTGTTGAAATCTCCTCCTTACACCATAACCTTGGATATTTATTTACTAACTTCTTAAAGTCTTCTTAAGGGTTTACCCGTCACGTAACACCACTATTACCTGAAACAAAAAGAAAATGTGTTTAACAGAAAGCAAATATCAAATCTTAGCTTACACAAAATTATCACATAATTTAATAAGAGAATTCATCTGGCACTTTTCTTAGTTTGGTGATGAATACCTACAAGCATTTATATAAACACTGTTACAGTTTATTGGTAAACATTCATAGAAATTTTCAACGAGATATTTCCTCAAAGATGGAACACGTACAGAAGAACTTAAATTAGAAAGCATCTACACAAAAACCCAATGAAAACTTACAGAAGCACAGCAAGTAAAGTAACAAATAAATAAAATATTAAAATAATAGAGGCAATGGAGTGATTTGTACTCGGGTTCTGGTGATTCCCTAGACGCCTGCCTTAACCGACTCGGCCACGATGGTACAAAAGTCGTCCAACCCAAAACTCTACTGAGTTCTCTGGAGGGGTTCTGGAGGCCCCAAACCGGAGCCCAACCAGGGTTTTACAGTCTACCCGACCACACTCTGGCCCACGGTACTGGCGTCCACACTCTTACGCCCAAGTCAGATTGCAATGAAATCACAATGGCGTGATTGTGATTTCATTAAGGTTAAGGTTAAGGCAGGCATCTGGAAATCACCAGAACGCGAGTTCAAGTCACTCCATTACCTCAGAATAATTTTCATTGAAATATCATGTTATTGAGACTTCGTTGCAAATAATAATAGTAATAATAATAATAATAATATGTGATGGTAAATATATTAAAGAAAAACACTTAGCTATACGTGATCATATATAAAATATCACATATATATATACTAATCAATAAAAACATACAACTTATATATGCAAAGCTGGGAATAAAATACGACTTATCCTCGCATGATCAATTACATCATATATCACATGTGCATGCAATGTCAAGGAAGAAAATACCCCCTAGTATATAAATAATGAAATATATCATACAGATTCTAATGCTCAATCAAAGAATAACGTATCACTATACATAACCTCCCAATCAAGACTATCACTCCACGAATGCAAACCAATTAAAGAATAACATTCACCCAGTACATGAGGAATCAAGACTCAATCCAAAAATTATAGTTAACAGGCAGAGAGCACTAACTACTCTATTGTACATGGTCAAGGTCTAGAGGAGGTGGGAGGGGAAGATGGTCGGTGGATTGATGTGTGGGAACATTGACCAGGGAGAGGAAACTTGAATGGGATAGTTGGTTAGAGACTGGACGATTGGGTGGGAGAAGGGATGCATGATGGATGGGTAAGAGTTAGCAGGTGGATATGAGAGTGAAGCAGTGGATGGAATCGAGGATTAGTGAGTAGGTGGTAGTGAAGGTATGGAAGTATGTGGGAGATGAGATAGTATGAGATTGTGGGTGGGAGTGTGACCGATGAAGTGGGTGTGAATGAGGTTGAATTAGAAGGTTTCATGGGGTTTAATGTGGGCTGGTAGCGACCACTACACACAGGTGTTCCGTTACGAGTCCCATAAAACACAGCCAAGTAATGTGTGGTCGCTGGAAGGTGAAGCAGGGCTGGCTGGGTGTAATGACTCAAGGTTTTCAGTGCACTTACACGCACACAGGCACACGCGCGCGCGCACACACCTCCAGGCACGTGTACACACACATACGCACACGCACAACCAGGCACGCTTACACACACAGGGGAAGAACAAGGAAAATGAAAGGGATAGAGGTGGTATGAGAAAAATGGTGAAGAGAGAAAGAAGAGAAGAAGTAAAAAGAGAGAAAATGGTGAAAAATGGTGTTTCATATAATTGAAAATTATAGTAAAATTATAGTAACTGTGTATTTACTATTTTTGGCTGTAGAATCGAGCTATTAGCTCTTGGACCCCGCCTTTCTAACCAATCTATTTTTCCTCTATTATATCTAAAACATATATTTCTCTCTAACGCACACACACACACACCAGAAAGCAGCTGTCTAACTCCCAGGTACATATTTACTGCTAGGTAAATAGGAGCATCAGGGAGAAGGAAACTCTGGCCGTTTGTTTTCGCCTCCGCCGGAAATCGAACCCGGGCCCTTAGGAATACGACTTCCGAGCGCTGTCCACTCAGCCGCGAGGCCCTTTCGTGGGAGGTCTCGCGATCCGCGCGATCGCAGAGGCAGATACGAGAGAACGAGTCACGCGCGCGTGCGTGTGTGTGTGTGTGTGTGTGTGTGTGTGTGTGTGTGTGTGTGTGTGTGTGTGTGTGTGTGTGTGTGTGTGTGTGTGTGTGTGTGTGTGTGTGTGAATGTCAACATGTGAACCGGAATAACTGTGTTTTTTATTCAAACTCTAAAAAGGTTCATGAACCAAGTTGCAATTATTAAAAAATATACTTAAGTGATGAATTAAGTAAATCTACTGAACATTTAGTCACTGAGCACGTTCATGAGATTGAGTGCGGTGAGTGACCGACAGAGATGTCTAGATGGTTCATTTAGAGTGTGAAGTTTGTGATCTAGAACGACTAATATTTTAAGGAGAGAGAAGGTACAATAATTTTAGCATATTTCTACAGTTAACTTAGTTGTTGCGCTTAAAGTAATTTGAAATGCCAGAAAGATGAGAATGTAATTACCCATCATTGATTTCATATCCAAGCAACAGCCTGTCGGACCAAGTTATCACAAGTCAAAGCTAAGGAAGTAAACGAACTTCAAGAACACCTTTCCATGTATGTTCCAGGTAAATCTCAATAAGACACATATATAATAAATCCGAAACTTTGTTCACCATTTAATAAAATACTAGACGTTATTAACGAAAGATAATTGAATATTATATTCATCAGTCAGTTGATCACTAAACATCACAACAATAACTGGATACAACACGTGACGCGATTTTATGCATTCCTACGTCACATTCATGCTATAATTTTCACGCTATGGACCACACCGTCAACGATCAAGTGATTCATTGAAATTAATATTCTTGATAGGCATCGTAAGAACAGGTTGTTTGATGACAGTGTCGCAGTGCTTAAGTGTAATATTTCCATTCAAGGAGTTTAGTGTTAATGTCGCCTTACCTTCTCATGCCGGTATGATAAAGGGAGACTACCAAAGAATGTACGACTGTATATATTTATGTATATACTTGGTATATCAATATATGAGTAATGGAAGAGGTTCGAACTATGAATGGAGTAAGTACTCTGCAGCAACACACACAAACTAGACAGTAGAACAAAACACCCACAATACACATACTGAGGAAACCTCACCCACATCACGTTCGTCTTAACCACAAGACGCTCACGTTATTATAGTATTTATTGTATCTTCCGTGCTTCAAAAACTAACTTGATAGACTGAGACAGATCTTTGGCCACACTCGGACCATCACACCTGTTGATATTCCTAGCATCCAAGTTATCTCTCTCGTTCCAGCATCCAAGTTATCTCTCTCGTTCCAGCATCCATGCCAGCATCCATGCCACCCCAGGATCCTGGCTATCTCTCTCCTCAGCATTCATACCATATGCAGACAAGGAATCACAATAACGTGGCTGAAATATGTTGACCAAACCACACACTAGAAAGTGAAGGGACGACGGCGTTTCGGTCCATCCTGGACCATTCTCAAGTCGATTGTGAATGGTCCAGGACGACTTGAGAATGGTCCAGGACGTATTTAGGATAGGACACACACACACACACTGATTTCAGATTTCAGCTTCCTCCGTTAACTTTTGGTATTTATTATGAGTCCCTAAAAGAGAAGCTGTAGTCGCTGTTTACAGCTTCCCAACAAATACTTTTTGTTATTAGCTTTTACCGTTTTGAAGCTGACTGCAGTTTCCCAGGCGTGGGGATCGCCCTAAGTTTCGAACGAGATGTGACCACTTAGTCATCAGCTGTAGCACGGACGTCACCTCAACACTTACAATCAAAACAATTGTCCAGTTTCCCACGGACGATGTTACTCGTAAATGACACCAAATTCTGAACCATTTCCCTTTCTCTAAAACACGATTAAAATAAATCCGGCATTCGCGCAGAAATCCGACAGCGACTGAAGCAAGAAGGCCAAAGGGTGGCGTGAAAAAAATAAGACAAGAAAAGGGGAAACGAGGTAGGGAGCATAAAGAGAATGAGGAAAAAGAGCGGGAAAACATGAAGAAATATGGGAAGGAGAACAAAGTGGCCAACCTAAACAGAAAAGATGTGAGGACAAAGAGAGAGAGAGAGAGAGAGAGAGAGAGAGAGAGAGAGAGAGAGAGAGAGAGAGAGAGAGAGAGAGAGAGAGAGAGAGAGAGAGAGAGAGAGAACAGGATAAGTGATAGTTCTACCCCACATTTAAGCCTTGACTAATTTGGAAGCTTCAATATATGAAGAAAAACTATGTATGTAGCTCAATCGTGCAGACAATTTTCAAGTGCATCTCTCACCAAATCTTCCCTTGGCAACAACCCAGACAATTTTTCCCACTATTACCAGAAGGATAAAACAGAAAATCGATAGAAAATAAAAGCTGTATCAAACTCGTCAGTTCCTGGAGAGGTTTTCCTTTGCCAATATAAGAATAGTTTAATTAAGATTGTTCCTTCCTCAACAAAGCAATTTTTCAGCCACTACCTGGAACGAGGACAAAAGACAAGGTCGAAACCGAACGAGGAACCAATTGGAAAACGAAAAAATATTGTGAGAAAAAATTATTCATTTCATTTCTCAAATAGGTTACTGTTAACCCATTTCCTTTATAACTTGGAAAAGGAAAAATATAAACATCTTTTCCTAAATCCCGCCTGAACCATCTGAAGGTTCAGATGGTTGTAATAAATGTAATAAATCTGAAGCATCTGAAGGCGCCTGAACCCTATGACTCCTCTTCACTGCTGCCGCTAGTAATTTGTCTTCAAACGCAGCGACTTGTAATATATCAAAGGTTCCTTGAGGTTGTGGTAGAGGAGGAGGAGTAAATGGATGAAAAGTAGAAGGACTAGGAGGATGAAATGGATGAAAAGAAGAAAGAGAAGGAGGAGGAGGGGGAGGTAGATGAAGAGGGGGAGCAAGAGAAGGAAGTGAGAGTGAAAGACAAAAATAGAGAGAAAGAGAAACAGAAAGAGAGATTGCAAAGAAAACGAGGAACATCATGAAATATCCCATTAATATCATACAAATGGAAGCAGAGACAGTCCACAGACTGATATAAAGATGGCAAGTAATACGAGATTTAAATCATAATCTAATTGACTGGAAAACAATGAATACAAGGCGGGAAGAGTAGACATGTAGGGTAAAGCAAGCAGAAGTGGCAGAAAGGAATTTCTTGACACCTGTCAAGGAGGAAGCACACAGAAGGATTAAGACCTGCCAGTAAATATAGTCTAAACAATGTCTTTACACAAACTGAGATGGACATAGATACTATCGAACATAAAATGGCATTGATGATGAATGATCATGCACTTTATTTAAAACATATGCATATGCAATAAAGGTTGCATAAAGAGATAGAGGTAGATAGAGAAAGACTTAAATTTCATACAAGGGAGTGCTAGGTCAGAGAATTCATAGATAATAGCGTGATAATAGAACTCTGAAAAAAACGCAACATGATATTATGGACTATATCGAGTAAACCTCAAGAAACAAAAAAGAAAAATCATACTACCCAAGAGAGAAAACAGAAATAAGAAATAATAAGTTCAAAAGGAAAAAAGGTGCATGGCATAAATACAGAACAAACAGGAATTGCATAATATAAGTAACACGGAACGTGAATAAAAGAACTAAGAGAGCTGGTGGACATAGCATCTCAAGTCAAGGATCAGCCTCAACTTCATTATATACTCATCAAAAGGAAGATGTAAAGCCATATTGAATTGTGTCCAGATAATCAGGCTACATAAAAGAGAGGAGTAACACAATATAAAGTTACTATGCAAAGTAATTGGTTAAATTTTTTAAAGGGAACTTGAACCTTCAAAAATTCTTAGAGCACTAACAAAACCAACTCCAAAACAGGAATGATAGTAAGATGGAAGTGACACCAGACGGAATTTTTAGTAACATTCTAGAGAAACTCTGTATAATGAATGTCACAGACTTAGACATGATCTGACTTTTTTATACTAAAACAGACGTCATAATCACTGAAGGAATTAAGGAACATAATAAGTACAGGAAGAACTTATTCAGTGGATTATCAATAAATAAAATTTTTGTATTTGTTGAACCTATTCAAGATAATACGATTCACTATTTCAAATAAAAATACCAAAGGCAGAGCAGAGAGAGAGAGAGAGAGAGAGAGAGAGAGAGAGAGAGAGAGAGAGAGAGAGAGAGAGAGAGAGAGAGAGAGAGAGAGAGAGAGAGAGAAAGAGAGAGAAAGAGAGAGAGAGAGAGAGAGAGAGAGAGAGAGAGAGAGAGAGAGAGAGAGAGAGAGAGAGAGAGAGAGAGAGAGAGAGAGAGAGAGAGAGAGACTGGGAGGATGGGGGTTGCAGCCGGATGCAGATGGAGAGGAAGGGGAGGGCTCCCATTTCCACAGCAGGAAATGGGGTCCAAGCGGAATGTCACAGCCTCCCTCCCTGGCGTGTTGTGTGGCCACTGCCACATAGATTTATTATATCATTGGTCAGGTCGGTGAGTCACGCATTTAATATTTTAGGTCACAGAGATTACAGACTTATTGGCATAGTGACTATATTCGGAAACTTCTCTATTTAGGGAGGCACATACGACTTGGTAAAAGGGGCTTTTACCAAGGCACTGTAATTCTCTTCATCATGTATTCATGTTGAGATAACATATCCTCGTACTTTACCTACACTATGAGGTTTATGTGAAACAAATCCACATCTCCCACTCACACCACGCGTTTTCACTCACTCACTATCCACTTCCTCACAGTCTCTCGGCGTCCTCATATTCACTTCCAGCTTACACACTTATCTCTTGCTTCCTCACTCACTCTCCTCTTCCTCACACACTCACTTCCCGCTTCCTCATACTCCCTGCCTCCTCACTGGATATTTGGACTCCTAATACCATCTTCAGCACGATCCGTGAAAGCAATATTACATATTCTTTTATACAAGAGTAATATATTCTATGATTTATATTGACTACCCTTCTCGACATGGTGAGGTTCCAAGACGGACCGAAACGTCGTCACATAAAGGTCCAAGATGGACCAAAACGTGGTCACATAAGGGTCCAAGAAGGACAGACACATCGTCACTCTCCCTTCTCTTCATAAATGTGAGTTTGGGTTAGTAATATAATCATTATTACTGTCATTAATAATGTAGAAACTACAATGCCCTATTGCTCGAATAAGGATGAAGTAAAGACCCAATTTATATGTTAGTGTACTAAAACCAAACTTTCAATGCAACCTACACCTTTCTCAAGGTGTTGTAAACATTGTTTACAGCACCCTGAGATAGGATATTTTATCAGGGTTAAGATCGAGTAAATAACTCTTTCACCATTCATGAAGCTTATTCAGGTCGTGTTGCATAAGTCTCTAGGTGTGATGACATTATATGGGTCATTTACACATGTCTGGGATAGTTGAGGTGCTAGTATTGACCCATATGGTACTCCACTTGCTTATGTCCTCCTTCCACTAACAAAGCTATTACCTCGCCGTAACCTTACTGTTACCACTTTGTTTCCTGGAGTGTGTGTGTGTGTGTGTGTGTGTGTGTGTGTGTGTGTGTGTGTGTGTGTGTGTGTGTGTGTGTGTGTGTGTGTATGTGTGTGTGTGTCTTTAGACACAATCATGCAAAATAACAACTTTCGCGGAATTTACTTAGAAATTCATTTGCTTGATAAGCAAGCTATTCACACTCCACAGGCAGAACTTACAGAGATAAGGAACAGCTCCCACACTGATCCTCCGAAGTGTCTAAAAAGAGGGAAATATGTTATAGCGTTTATCATTCAAGATAATTTTCACACTAATACTTGTGAACAATAGTATTTTCTAAATATTGCTGTTGAAGCATTTTAATTTATTTTTCCTGTGTGTTTTAGCATAATTTGTCCTAATTCTAACGGAATGATCTAAATGTCACGTTCGTGTTCTTAACTCTTCGTCTCCTGAAATCTGAACTTTAGACTTAACAATGGTACAAAAAATGCTCTCTTGTTCGCATCGGGATCCTTGCCAGACCTGTTGAATGTCAACCTGGTCAACCTGGCTGGTTGTGGTGGCAAGACATCAAGATATCAAGGTAACATATCGAGATAATAAATCCCAGCTTAAAATAATTCGGTAAAGATTTAGTAAAGCTTCTTATCTGATCAAACTAAATTTTATCTGGTAAAACTGTCTGTTACATCCACTTGGGCTGGATGGTTCAGCTACGGTCTCCCTTCATGCAGGTCGCCGCTCGATTCCCGACAGTTCACGTGGATGAACACCATTCCTTCCCTCAGTCCTATCCCAGTTTATTTTCCATCACTCAGTCCTATCCCAGCTCATTAATCCTTCTCTCAGTCCTATCCCAGCTCATTAATCCTTCCCTCAGTCCCATCCCAGCTCATTAATCCTTCCCTCAGTCCTATCCCAGCTCATTAATCCTTCCCTCAGTCCTATCATACCACATTATTCCATCCCTCAGACCTATCCCAGTTCATAATCCTCATATCCGTTCTATGTACTGCATAGTCATACTGGCTTTACAGTTTTTCCCCTAATAGTCATCTTACATTTCTGTACCAGACAAAATGTTACATTGAGTAAATCTCAATAGACAGTAAAGCTCAGTATATGTATGAAAGACAGAAATATCAAGACGTTACTTACTGTCTTGTAATGAAGATCCCATCTTCATTTTACTTTGCTCTGATGAAGGCGAATTAGCCGAAAACGCGTTAAGCATTCTCTATTTTTCACATGTGGTTATTCTGCATATATGTGTGTATATATATATATATATATATATATATATATATATATATATATATATATATATATATATATATATATATATATATATATATATATATATAAATCGCTGACACCTATATACACCTCGGTGCTGTTCAAGCAGGTGGTGCCACCAACCACAGGAAAAAAACTAAATCAATCACGTACAGGCAACTGGAAAGTCAATTACACGTTTGTTCCCATAGCATCTCAGACGCTCGGCCCCGGGGGTAGGAGTGCCATGAGCTCTCTCAAAGAAATCGGTTTCAGGCTCGTTGCCTCCACCAGAGACTCAAGGGCTGCCAGCTTCCTCATTCAGCGCTTCAGTGTGGCGATCCAGAGGGAAAACGCGTACTATGTCCTTGGTTCCTGTCTAGTAGTGGGGGAGCCCCAAGAGATTGTGAATACAAAGAGTGATTAAACACTCTTTGTATTCACCAATGTACAGCTTGCAACCTATAGATATCTAACAAAGCAAAACAAAACATAAAGAGAAGGGGAGTGGTATGACTAATGAACATGGAAACTGCCTTGAAGGGGACCCAAAAATCCTCTCTAATGCGTTGTGAGTGTTTATCTCCGAGGTTATGGGTCCACCTTCTTCCAGCCAGAGGTGGTACTACCTTTACATTAAACCGCAACAACGATCATTAAAACACTGATCCATATTTAAAGAATTTGGGAATGTGAACGAGTTTTCCGCTCAATTCACCTTAATCAGACTTCCCTATCTTGCTCTGGTGAAGGCGAATTGAACGGAATACGCGTTCAGCATTCTCTAATTCTTAAAATGTGTTTTTCCGCATATATATATATATATATATATATATATATATATATATATATATATATATATATATATATATATATATATATATATATATATATATATATATATATATGCTGTGAGTTGCTTCATAATGTTTTTACACAGATAATACAAAATAAAAATTATTTTACCTTTCCATGACTGCAGTCTTATCTTGAACCGTCATCTGGAGTGTGTCAGGCGAGGGGACAAGATCGACGTACTGGTAGCTAGCACACTCCCGATCCTCCTGTGAGTTTCTGCAATTTTCCCTGAATTCCCTGTAAAATTCGTCAGCCTTGTCTTCTTCTCTATATGGACTCGCTGTGCCTTCGCTTCCAATTGACAGGATCGAATTGGTCATGTCGTCGGAGCTCAGGTTTGGCTCAAGTAAGGAACAATAGTTAGGATTGGATGGTAGGGGTGTGAGAAGCGGGGGGCTGTTCTTAGATCCCTTCAACAGACCAAAGTCACTTGCAGTAAGTGTTCCCTTCCGCATGAGACAGTCACTCTGGGACACGACCTGCGTGACCAAGTCGTGTGTAGCTCCAGGATTATCTTCGGGTCTTTTACGATTCTTTTTGGGCAAAGGTGGCCTAATTGATTCATAATCGTCATCGTCCTCATCATTGTTTTCGGCGCTGGAAGCATAATGAGAGTCTTGTGTGCTGTTGGCGTACAGGATATCATGCAGAGTCGCCAGCGCTTCATTCTCTTCGTAGCTGGTGACAGAGGCTTCGTACATCTCTTGCCTGAGACTCCGGCGTGAGAGTCTATAGGAGACCTGCGGTTTGATTCCCAGCTCGGGAGGAGGAGCATCTGAGGGAAACGCTGTGATGGACCTCATTGATTTGCGATTCTTTGCCTTGAAAGACCTGGACGAATCTCTGCGGATGGTTCTCCTAAGGACCGTGCCCTTGGAGAGGGAGTCGACGCTGAACACGTCGCTCTCCCTAGACGACGGGAGAGCGTTTAGCGACTTCCTGAGGGATCCACTTCTCTTGACTCTATCGTGGGAATCCCTGTTGTAATAACTGGAGTAGTACCCAGGTTTAACCGATGTGAAGATCTCGCGGTGGATACACACACCATTACAGGACTTATTTTTGTAATTACAGAGGTAACATTCTCCATGTCTGAAGGAATGTGCTCGCTGGAGGTTCCTCAGAGCATCAGCGACAAGTAACCCCGGTCTTCTGGGGGAAGTGGGGGCCTGTCGCCCCCTCTCCCCACTGCTCCGCCGCTTCGCGGAGAAAAGAGAAGAGTAGCGACTAGCAGATAAGAAGCTAGTTCTCTTCTTCCTGTGGAGGGAGACATCGCTAAGGCCTCCTACGGCGGCCAGGTCCACCACGTTGACGCAGGTGTTGCTGGAGACACTCAGCAGGCAGCCCATGAGGGGGGGTGAGGCGACGCTCCGGCAGCACTAACTGATAACGGCCAGGTCATAGCCACCTCTGCCCTGGCCACAGCCAACACACACAACCCCATGTGTTTACGCTTCCATGCCACGTGTCAGAGATAACACCCAGATACACTTGTATATATTTTCATGTACTCAAATTATTAGTTACTGAAATATTTATTAAAAAGCCTCACTTTCCCCAGAACATAATTCCTCATGGACTCGTAAAATTACTTAGGGCGGCGCACAGGGAGTAAGGACAATTTCTGATCCATTAAGACTCGCGGGGTCAGTCACCTGCGCATCTCCTCAGGACAGGAGGTGAGCTGTTTATTCCAGACGATGGAAGGTGACCGAGGAGGCAGCGAGTGTGGAGCCCCACGAGGTGTGTAGTGGTGGAGATGTGGGTTGTAGGGAAGGTGGTAGTGGTGGGGGCGAGGGAAGGTGGATGTGGTGGTGAGGGTGGTGTGAATCAGGACTAGTGGTAAAGGGATGCCGAACCGTAGATCTTTGACTATGATTTCTTAAAAAACTGAATATGATATTTTCCCTTTTTTTTTGTCCAAGTACTTGCAGGTTAATTTTTCTGATGCTGTGACTTCAATTTTTGTAGTTGTACCAATTTATTTCTAACAGTTCTAATGTATTCTAGCATTTATTTTACGAAAACTAGATGTACTTCTTTAAAGAGACAGCAATTAAAATGAACTACAGCAGAGTCTAATGTGTTGCCAAGAGGGATGTTTTCCTAGCCACTTCGGACAAGGCTGCGGCCGGAGAAACAGTTGGAGGCGACAGATGTGAGTCCGTCAGAGCAGGACCGCAAGTGTTTTTGTTCCGGGGCAACTGCTGCCGTCTGTGCTTGAACTACCGTCCCCCAGGAAACTCAGCACCCTCTGAACACACACTGGGTGTTCTACGTCAGCACTTGGGTTCCTCTTCCACACACACACACTTCCTCTTCAGCTTGGTACTGTATTAACTCTGTTCCAAGACACTCTACAATAAAATAGTTAATGCTGCTCATGTTATTAAAACAAGCACCATTTCCATCTTTGTTCTATAGGACCACTGCAATGTTCTCAGGACAAAGTAGCTGGTGGGAGAGCCTTGAGCTGCTTAACGGTAGTCCAACACGGGTTTAACGGAGGGGACGTGAAACGCCGACTTTGCTCTCCGTCTGCTCTCTGTTTCCGCTACACTTCCTTCCGACCACCATATCGCAGACGTCGTCACTCTGGCCGGAAGCGATGCGCATGAGCGCTCATCACTGGTTGGTCATCAGAATTCCCCTTTTTTTAATTTAACATATATCACGACCGCTTTCAATTCCAATAGTTTTAATTAATTGAAAGATCGTAATTTTGTCTAAATATGTGGAATTAAGCACGAATTTTAATGAGGCATTTTGGTGTATCAGTGATAATCAGAGATGATGGTAAACCCAGTGCGTATCCTTTATTTCATGGCTATAAATTATCCATCACAATAAAACACTTTAAATTGTCCATTAATCCCACGAAATGATGCGGCACTATTTATAAGAGAAGCCTTTATTGAGGCGACGCACACGGGTTGTAAATGTCATCACCTGGAGGGTTGTGGGTGTGTACAGCCGGGGTGGGGGGGGGGGAGGGGGTTATGGAACCACAGTCGCGGATGGAACCAGGTAAGTCAGGAGCGACACACTGCTGCCTCCCACCATGCCGACCGTGCCACTACTGAGCTCCAAGTTCACCGGCCACCACCCTCCCACACCCCCACCTACGATCTCCACTGCCAGTCCTCCACCCCCTAACTTGCCACCCTCTCTGCCACCTCCCCCCCACTTCCCACTACAGCAACTCCCTCCTACCACCAGCAACCCAACCACATTCCGCCCACCTGCCCACGAGCGAAACACTCACTCACCAATCCCACTTACCAGTACCCACTGGAGTCTAAAGAAGCCATAGACACCATGCTCTTATATTCTGGCCCAAGTTAAGATGCACAAAATTCAATATTTAAGATGAAAAAAAAACAGGTTCTAATATCCAGTGGGGACCGAGAAACCGGTGACATCCTTGGATTTAAACATTGTACTTCCTCCTCATTGATAATAATAAATAAACTTAGACTTGAGCTGTTCACCAATTGCCGTCAAACTACACTATAGAACTTACGAACAACATAAGTTATGTGGCAGTAGTCATAGAAAACTCCTTACATTTAAATAACACAACAGTGTAATTGCCGTATCTCCAAGAAAAATGATTGAATAAGATTCTTTCATCTATGAGATGTAAAACTAATGTTGATACTTTTTTTTACGATACTTGTACTTTCTAGGGTGGAATATTGTTGCACATTAACTGCTCATTTTACTTCTGAAGAGTCACAGGCCAAGATTACGTGCACATAAATATTTACCGCTCGAATCTTCACAATTAAATAACAACAAAATTATTGTGAGCGCTTAAACTCCATCATCTTACACACACATGAGACACACCATAAGCCATATCTGTAAAATATTAAAGTGACTGGTTGCCAAATCTTCACACTTAAATAATTCCCCACGTGACTAGAAGGCTTGTCTGCCTGTGCAAAATAGCCCATTTGAAAAGTATGGCACAATAAGAACACTGAGACAATTTTGTAAACTTTAGGGGCCTAAAGTTTTTGTTCACTCTTCCTCTAAATAAAAGACAAATTATTAACACTTAAAATCGTGTTCAACTGAAATGGCCAAACAGTTCAAATGGGTACTTGATGAAATAGCTGCTGTGCCTTCATCTGTCTACGAGGTGCGGGCACTAACAGTCTCATAGACTAGACCTTGAACTAGTTGGCTTAATCAGAAACTGGGCATGGGGGTGCATTGACCCCCACCTCACCCCTCACCCCTCTGGGACCACCAAAAGGTAAACAAAACGTCAACCCACAGGCGATCACAAGAACTGGTAACCTACTCATCATCCACCCACATCTCCACCACTCTCTTACTACCACAGCTTCCAAACACCCACACCTTAATACCCATCTACTACCCACCTACCTCTCCCCACCCACAAACCCCCACCCATCGACTCCTCGATGCTCATGTATCACCCCCACAACCACCCACCCACACCCACCACTTCCCTATCACTACCACAACCACCCACTCACACCTTCCATCACGTTGACGCCCACCACTCCCCTACCACCACCACAACTACCTACCCACACCCACCACTTTCCAATCACCACAACAACCACCCATCCACGCCCACCACTTCCCTACCACCACCACAAGCACCCACCCACACCCACCACTCCCTTACCACCACCACAACCTCCCACCACTCCCCCTTCCACCACCACAACCACCCACCACTCCCACCACTCCCCCTTCCACCACCACAACCACCCACCACTCCCCCTTCCACCACCACAACAAGCACTCGCCGACTCCTCACTACCCATGTATCACCACCCTCCCACTCCCCCCACTACCTCCTGGGCCAGAATACCGCCAAGCATGCTTCAGCTTCTGGGCATTGATGCAAGGTACTCCCCCTTCCCTTCCCCCGTCCCACCTGTATCTAGACCTGCATATTCTTGCTGGTTAATGAGTTGACTACCGGTTCTTTACTCCGTCCAGATATCCTGTCCTCATGTCCCTTCCAAGGGCTCTAAAGTCATATTTGCTTGGCACTTTTTCCTGATAATTTCTATACCTCGCTGAGTAATAGATAGATTTGCTATTAAAACAAAATGGTTTAGATCTTAGTTTATATGCAAACTAAACTTTGAAGTACATCACCGACCAAAATTCAATAGACTCAAAAGTCTTCTGTGAGGAAAACGTTTCTTGTGAGCTGTTTTTACTCTCTGTTACTACATTAATATCTCAAGATTTAGCATCATTAATGATGTTCGCTCTAATCCATAATCAGATATCCAAAGGACATTAAGTAAAATATATAATTAACATTACAAGAATTCAACAAAATTAAAGGTGAATTAAAGAGAAAGGTGATAAAATCAACACTATGAGCCCAATTTACCGGTAGGGTTAGACCAGACCTACAAGGCCGTGGAGCCTGTGGGTTTAAATGAATCCAACGAGACGGGTTCTGCTTCGTCCAAGGTGTAGCTTTGTCCAGACCAGATCTCTGATACACTTGACTTAGGTCTCGTGCAGTTAGTGCAACACTAACCATATTATGCGTCCCGGGATGCAACACAAGTTATCTAACTCCCAAGAATCTATTTACGGCATTAGGTGAAAGGAAACGTGCCCAAACCTTTCCGAACTACTCGGGAATCGAACCCGGAGCCTTGAAGTTGTAAACTGACAGCTCTATAGCAGTTGGAAGGGATTAGGATTAGGATCTGGGGATGTGGGGGACCAGGCTGGGGTATGAGGACCAGGATATGGGGGTGTGGGGAACCAGTAGATGGGGGATGAGGAGCAGGATCTGTGATGTGGGGGACCAGGTGCTGGGGGATAAGGACCAGGATCTGTGGAGTGGGGGAACCAGGCTGCGGTATGAGGACCAGGATCTGGGGTATGGGGGACCAGGTGCTGGGGTATGAGGACCAGGATCTGGGGTATGGGGGACCAGGTGCTGGGGTATGAGGACCAGGATCTGGGGTATGGGGGAACCAGGCTGGGGTATGAGGACCAGGATCTGTGGAGTAGGGGTACCAGGTTCTGGGGTATGAGGACCAGGATCTGGGGTGTGGGGAAACCAGGCTGGGGTATGAGGACCAGGATCTGGGGTATGGGGGACCAGGTGCTGGGGTGTGAGGACCAGGAACTAGGCTGTAGAGACTAGGAGGTGCCAAGCCACTTGGACCATCAGGCGTGGCTACCAGTTGTTCGACAGTGTCAATATTTAATATGCTAGATCATGCGCTCCAGTGCCTTTTAAGCTCGAGATGAGTGTCCCCCTCTCTTCGCATGGTGATCGCGGTAGGAAAATTAAGTTGTTTTGAAAGTTTGTATATAGAAAGTTAGTCAGAAGTGGTTCGGAAAATATTTAGTAAAGAAGCGTCCTTGGAACGGCTGTCTGATAACGGCACAAATAGCCTTAATTCAGGTACCAAAAATGTTTTTTAGTAATAATAATAATTTTAATTCTTTTATTCCATTTTGTCGAAGGCCTTGGTAAGGCAGGTGGTGGTGCCACCTCACGGGTCACATCTACAGCAGTGACCAAAGGTCATATCTTCTACAGAGGGAAGGTCATACCTTCTATAAATAAAGTCCTACGTGCTACAGAACGAAACAAAATACAGTCCTATCCACTATGGTTCTGTTTAGTACAAAGAATGATATCTACTAGAGAGGAAAGGTCATGTCTACCGCAAAGAAAGGGCGCAATATCTACTACAGAGAGATGAGGTCATATACTTAAGGGAAAACAGAATTATGAGGAGAAAGCACTAAGCCAATATGATTATGTATTATATAGTAGGGATAGGAGGCCATGATAAGAGCTGAGATAGGAATAAGGTGTGAAGGAACGATACCCATCTACTTGACACTTCGGGGATCGAGTACGGGTCCTGCAAGAAGCAGGGGCTGTCAATATCAACATCAACATAACATAATATCAACATTTTTAAGACTTAAAAAGATGACCAGAAAGTTTGACTCATAATATGACTCATCAGTATATGGGTGCACTGTATTCACCTAGTTGTGCTTGCGGCGGTTGAGCTCTGCTCTGTCGACTCGTCTCTCAACTATCAACCAATCAAATGTTACTAACTACTAACTTCTTCCCCCCCCCCCCCCACACACACACACACCCAGAAAGCAGCCCGTGAAAGCTGTCTAACTCCCAGGTACATATTTACTGCTAGATAAGAGGGGCGTCAGGGTGAAAGAAACTCTGCCCATTTTGTTTCCCGCCAGAGCCCGGGAATGAAATCCCGGACCACAGGACTACGTACCCAGCGTGCTATCCACTCAGCCACCGGCGAACTAAATAGTGTGCGTGTTCTCCAAAGATAATTCCGACCCACATTCAACAATCGAGATTACTGATTGTGATTCAAGAACGAACCCAACTGTACTACCGAGACCCTAAACAAAAACAATAATAATAATAAAAACAAGTTAGTTTTCAACTGAAAACAACTGATAACGACAACAATTGGTAATAAGAACAACAATAATAATTATAATGATGCTATTACTACGACAAATAATAATACAAGATCATAATTAATGACATTCAATATTATTAATAAAGATTTATAATCAATTAATTTTCTTTAAGAAAATGAATAAAAATAACTAAAAAAGAAAAAGTAAAGGAAACCAATGGCCTTAGTAAAGCCATATTGGTGAGATAATCGCACCTCTGAAGACGTCGAGGGGATTAGAACTCACAAGCCAGCGGCCTCTTGAGTCAAAGAACGATTAAGTAGACAAACAAGCCATACTTCCGCTTCTCTTTAAGAGCCAACTCGCTCCTTAACTTCCCGATGCCTCCTTTAAAGGAAGCTCACAATGCTTGTGATGTGTTAAATAACAGGTATTAAGTGTGTATATCACGAAAATAAACACGTGATTAAGAATGTGACAATGTCAGACCACGGAGGAAAAATGAAACAGGAAATTTCCTTAAGTACTTTCGTATATTAAATACATCTTCAGAAGGTTAACAGGTATTAACTTAGATATGAAGGGCAATGCTTGCGTTGCTGTGTTGGGCTGATTCTATAGTCAGATATAGTGAACCAAGAAGTTGCAACACTTCAACCAATCATTTATCCAAACTTGGATAAATGATTGGTTAATGATTATCTTGGTGTCCAAACGGTATATGGTGAGGTGCGCGTGAGTCCAGACACCATATGACAGACGTATGGTGAGTGGGTGGAAGTCCAATCACCATGTGGTAGATATACTGTGAATTCCAAACTGTATTAAGTAGACAAATCCAAACGATTAAGTCCAAAGACTCAGTATACAGTTTGTCTATTCACTGTTATGCCCCGCAGTGCCAGTCTTAGACGTTCAGCTCCTCGAGGTTTGATCTCGACGAATTATTGGGATGGAAACTATTTTCTAGCACTTCTTTTTGTTCAGTATTACTGTTACTGATTATAAAATGTTCAAATAATGATGTCAGTATTCACAAAATATTTTCAGTATTAACAACACTTACAATTGGCTTTCCGAGATAACAGTCCCTAATGACCCGCTCCATACACGTACTCACTGTCCTGGACTCCAATTCAGCACCCGCTCTTCCTCTCTACTCATTTCTCACACTCATTAATTACTCCTGAAACTCATTATTCTCTCATGCTCAACATTCACCATTACTCACCACCCATCTCTCTCTCTCTCTCGCCAAGGCTTCCCCCTCCCCGTTCTCTTTCGTTAAGAACATCAGCTTCTTCACTACATACTTCCCAAGGTCTCTGGTGAGCTCCCGGAGGAGGGAGGGTTGTGAGAGGGTTTTGGAGGGGTGGGAGGGAAGAGATCAAGGAAGTTGGTAGGAAAGATGAGGGGGGGAGGGGGATTGTGAGGTATTTTTGGTTATGGTGAGGGGATGAGGGGAGGTTAGAGGGAATACGAAAGTGGGGATGGAGGCGGTGGAGAGACGTGAGTGGGTGGGAGTCATGGAATAATTGAAACATTGAACTATACAGAATAAAGGTCTTCCATTTTTCTGGCTATTCTGCTGACCACAAGAGGTTAATGAAAATTGTCTCAATAATTGTTTTTATCCTCTGTATTATTTTCAACGTTGTTGTTGTTCTCTATGTTTGCTGCGTTGTTTAAATATTTGTTTAACATTTTTGTATAATTTACGTATGATACAAAACGTGGCAACTACAGGTCAAAGTTTAATGTCACAGTAGACTGATCAGAAAATGCTACACGTACGTACTTTATATACAAATAATTGCCAAGAGAATTAAAGCTTCTTTCTACCCTAGGTTTATATGCAAACGAATAATAATAATACTAACTATAAAAATAAGAAAATCCGTAGGAGCCGTGATGAGGGTTCGAACCTATGCGTTGGGTGTTCCCACACACACACGACAACTAGGCCACGACATGGCCAAAAGAATTGTTACCTGGGGTACTACTGCACCCTCGAGGCTTCCTGAGGCTTCCACTGAAGCTGAACCAGAGCTTCTCGCAATCCCGGCTATGCACTCTGGCTCTGACAACTAGGAATGTTCTACCTTTGACGCTCCTCTTTCAATACAGAGAGTACTCACACTGACGTGATGCAACAATGAGAAAATCAGTGAGAAAAACAATGAGAAAATCAACGAGAAAATCAATGAGAAAATCAATGAGAAAATCAATGAGAAAATCAATGAGAAATGCAATGAGAAAATCAATGAGAAAATCAATGAGAAAATCAATGAGAAAATCACTGACTGGTCAGGATTCGTCCAAGAACTAAAAATTATTTGCTAATGCATTCGTAATATTCAACCCTGTTTTATTATTAGTCACTTAATGTTAGAAATATTTATATTATCAGTTTATGTTTTGTTTCACCACAAATGAACTGGAATGAAGTTGTAAGTAATGATGTTATTTTGAACTGAGCCACAAGCTGTACTTTGATATTTTCGAGCATTTGAATTATTTGGAAATACTCCATGTAACAAAAATAACAGATAATGACGTATAGTTATATAATGAAGAATTATTTATACGGTAGTGCAAGCCCTCCAGACCGTAATGAACCGCCTATCCAATCAGACAAACTATACAATATATACAAAGTTCCAATCACCCATTAACATGGAATCCAACACGGTGGCCGCACGTCAAAGTACATATATACTGAGAACACAGAAAGTGTGTCGGTTCACTGTACATCACACTTTCCCATTCGTAAGTAAACTGTTTTTGTTCTGCACAGCAACAAAGAGAAACCTCTGAAATTTGACTGTTTACATGATGAAGCTGGGTACTAAACATGGCAGAGAAAGCCACGCTCGATCACTGAGGCGTAGCGAGGGTGGCTCTCATGGGCACGTTAAGGGACGTGGTATACATATATCAACACTCATCGGCATGTTAAAGAAAAGGTTATTCATATATGAACGTTCATGGGCACGTTAGAGGAAGGGAAATGAACACACATTATCACTGTCATGGGTACGTTAGAGGAAGGGAAATGAACACACATTATCACTGTCATGGGTACGTTAGAGGAAGGGAAATGCATACATTATCACTGTCATGGGCACGTTAGAGGAAGGGAAATGCATACATTATCACTGTCATGGGCACGTTAGAGGAAGAGGTATGCATACATCAACACTGTTATTGGCAAAATAGTTAAATATACACTGAGAGGGGTACCTGGTTTCTGAGTGCATATAAACGGCGAGTTTACTTTGACTAAATAAATAATATTAACTTTAAACAAAAAAATTGGAGGAAGGGGTGAAAGAGGGAGGATGGGGAAGAAAGTGAAATTAAAAGTAAGGTAGGGGATGGGAAAGGTGCAGAGGAGAGAAATAATGTAGAGGCAAGGTAAAAGAGAATAGGAAGTACTAGAAAAGAAGAAAACAAAGTGTAAGGACCGAGGTTAAAGATGGAAAAGAGGGAGGAGGAAGAATGGAAGAGTGTATAGAATGTTAGAGAAAATGGGGTAAGGGGGAGGGTGCACGAGAGTATACATGGAGAGATAAAAGAGGGAGATGAGGAAAAGGTTTAATAGGAGACAAAATAGTTACTGGAGGACGGTAAAAATGGAGATTTCAAGAGGTAGGGAAGAATAAAAGGGAATATGGAAAATAGAGAACAAGAGACAAACTAACGGATGGGGAAGAATATAGAGTTGGGGATCCGGAAACGAACAACTGAGTCTGGACGACTGTTTATCTCAACAGAGAAGGTAAACAAGACAGCCTGCGAGCCTGCAGCTGGCCACTCACGTCCAGGAGCCGCCTGCTGGGGCGTGACGCCAGCCTGCCACTTCCATAATCTTAAACACGTGCTAAACAGCGGGATGAAGATGAGGCAGAAGCAGCAGAGGAAATACAATAAAGGCAATAATGCGAAAAACAGATAATAAAGCATATACTAAGTAACTTGATTAATGAGAAAAGATACAGCTGTCCAGAAATACTCAATTCTAAGCTACAGCCACACCAAAAACAAATTTGCTAATCAACAGCACTTCTATAAGAGGAAAATGTTGATGAATAAAAAACGCACACAAACATATATTCACATTTACAAATATTTACTAATACAAAGAGGAGCATACATAAATACACCATCTTACTCTCAAGTACAATTTCTTCCCCCTCCTCCTCCTGCTCCCTAGACATAGATGCTCCCAATTAACATGTCAAAGACGTGACTCCTTAACTACACTACACACAGAAATCACAATAGCGTGATGTATAAATGAACAAATCCACAAGGGCCGTGACGAGGATTCGAACCTACGTCCGAGGCCTTAAGGCACCATCTGGGATGATCTCGGACGTAGGTTCGAATCCTCGTCACGTGGCCTTGTGGATGTGTTCACGTGACTCCTCGTTGGTCGGGATCTTCCCAGTAGCCACGGTATATAATACGACAGTTGGGTGCTCCTGCTGTCGTCTGTACCGCCCCCCAGCGTTCCTGGACAAACATTTCTTCACCCTCTTACAACAGGAGACCGTGTTGGGTCTCACTGTTAGTGTGACAGTGAGACACACGCTAACTAAACACTGGTAAACACGCTAACTAAACACTGGTTTGCGGTAAAGATGTTCCAGGCAACGGTTGTATTTGTTTTACAGTTATGAGTAGCTGTATTTTTTTTTTTACTGTATTGTTTTATTTCCTTGCCGTAAAATTATTCGTAAATCTGGACTTTATTTTTTGTCTAAAGACGTGACTGAAATGCGGTAAAACTCTATGGGATGAATTACTTTTAACGTTGCCATCAGGTCGGCTCGTAGTAGTGTTTCTCTACAGGTCGGCTCGTAGTAGTGTTTCTCTACAGGTCGGCTCGTAGTAGGGTTTCTCTACAGGTCGGGTCGTAGTAGTGTTTCTCTACAGGTCGGCTCGTAGTAGTGTTTCTCTACAGGTCGGGTCGTAGTAGTGTTTCTCTACAGGTCGGGTCGTAGTAGTGTTTCTCTACAGGTCGGCTCGTAGTAGTGTTTCTCTACAGGTCGGCTCGTAGTAGTGTTTCTCTACAGATCGGTTCGTAGTAGTGTTTCTCTACAGGTCGGCTCGTAGTAGTGTTTCTCTACAGGTCGGCTCGTAGTAGAATTTCTCTACAGGTCGGCTCGTAGTAGTGTTTCTCTACAATAACGTTATTTGAATCTATAATAAATGTATTTATTGGCATTCTTAATTAGTTTGATATTTGAAGCTATGGTTAGGTTGTTTGTAGTCATGATAACGTTGTCAAAGTTGTCTGTTGTCAGAGTAAAGTTGTTTAACTCCATGGTTAAGGTACATGAAAACATAATAAAGTTCTCTGAAGTCGTATTTATCAGAAACTTTGAAAAAACGACAATGTTTTACAATTCCGGCACGGCAGTGGCAGTCTGGAATGAGTAAACAAATCTAATAAGCCATCATGAAACCAATCTCCGTGGTGTAGTGGTAAGACACTCGCCTGGCGTTCCGCGAGCGCTATGTCATGGGTTCGTATCCTGGCCGGGGAGGATTTACTGGGCGCAATTCCTTAACTGTAGCCTCTGTTTAACGCAACAGTAAAATGTGTACTTGGATGAAAAAACGATTCTTCGCGGCAGGGGATCGTATTCCAGGGACCTGCCCGAAACGCTACGCGAACTAGTGGCTGTACAAGAATGTAACAACTCTTGTATATATCTCAATGGTTAATTATTTATTATTAACATTATTGACAAAATTTCATTATAATTTTGCCTAATCTGATGATTTCAATTAAGTCTTATTAAAGTGAGGATAATGCTGGTATTCACTGTCACACAGGACAGGGGGCCATACACATGACAATCGGTCTAGCGTTCAACATGATCAATTACAACAGGCGAATATTTTTGTAATTTCCTATCAATTGTGCTCAACCTCTTGGTCTGGACGGTAGAGCGACGGTCTCGCTTCATGCAGGTCGGCGTTCAATCCCCGACCGTCAAGTGGTTGGGTACTATTCCTTCCCCCCATCCCATCCCAAATCCTTATCCTGACTCCTTTCAAGTGCTATATAGTCGTAATGGCTTGGCGCTTTCTGCTCATAATTCCCTTCCCTTCCTTATCAATTGTAACCTCTGAACCTCACTATCTTAAACCGGACGATTGCCCACTTGTCGTCCGTATTCCATGACAACGTACGAAAGTCATTCAATCATAATGCACGAACTCCTTCTTGCAATACTTGTTCAATAGTAACGGACGAAACGTATTCACTCACAACGGACGATGAACCTCGTTCAATGACTCCAATCGAATTTCAGGAGTGAAAGGAAGCAACTTGTCTTGCGAGCACCGCCAAGTAATTCTGGGAACAATTAAAGAGTGAGGTGGTGAAGCGTGAGGCTCGAGTCACACTTCCTCTGAGTCTACGGCAATGAGGCGCTTCTGTGACGCGTTCGATCGCAATTTACCGAAGGAGACACAATTTTACCGTGGTGGGTGAACGTTCCCTTTACGAAATGTAATGGTGTTTGACTTACGCAGATTATGTTTTTGCATGAAAATAATTATATATATCTTTTGGACACCATTGTCGAAAACAACACTGCCTCTATTTTTACCGCAAATATTACGTATGAAGCAATTATATAATAAAATAGAAGAAAGGTGGTAATGGAACGGTGTTTTTTTTTTGTAATTACATCTGTTAAGTTGCTTCAAATACTAGTGTGGCTGTTAGAGGTATAATTTATTTATTTATTTATTTATTTATTTATTTATATACAAGAATGATGATTGATGAAGATTAAGCCACCCAAAAAGTGGCACGGGCATGAATAGCCCGTAAGTGGTGGCCCTTTTGAGCCATTACCAGTATCAATAGATGATACTGGAGATCTGTGGAGGTGCGACTGCACCCTGCGTGACGGGAGATGTCTCCCGTGATATACAAGAAGGTACATTGGGTTTGTGAGAATACATAGCATAGCATTTACAATCTTGTAAAGCCACTCTAAGGCGCACAGCGTTTTGGGCAGGTCCTTAATCTAACAGATAATTTTAAGTAGGTAAATACTAGCAGAATTAATAAAATGATAACAGATGCATTGCAAGAAAAAAATGAGATGAGAGAGATTAGTGAGTATATTAAAGCACATTGGTATATTAAACGTGACTAAGACAGAGAGCAAGAATAATGAGCAGTACTGAAATAATATTTAATTTCCGAATGTGGCCAGTAGGCCTACTGTTAGGTCTACGACGTGGCAACAATTTAATTGTATGTTGTAGAAATAAAATGTTTTAAAATTAATGTTTTATTTCTATATAGAGATATATAAATAATGTAGGTCTTCCTCAATGTAGCTTAAGTGGAAATGTTTTTTTTTTGCGTTTGATTGAACATTAGCCTTTTAACAACGGACGGTCTGTTAATACATACTAAGAACAATAGCTTAATTATCATTCTAGTCCTGAGCATGGTTCAGATATAAAGAAAACGCTAGGAAAGCAAGAAAAACTTAGTCACCCTATTGACTGTTTTCGTTTTCTTTACAAGCTACGGTAAATGAGAGAACGTGTGTTTTTAGCCCTAGCTATTATATATTTACCATCATCCTATCAAGACCCGTTTATCTATATTTTGTAACCTTTTATATGCATTAGCATTTAACTTCCCTAAAACCTGAGTATAACATGGGCGTAACAGGCATCGCTAGAGTATGTTAAAGGCCTTTATATTTGTGAGTAGCGTCCTTAAAGAAAATAATTCAATGAGTTACTAAGTCTATATAAAAGTTGTTGTAAACAATTAATATACAAAAAGATTAAAAAAAAAGTTGATCTAAGTATGCAGAATAACCACAGTGGTAAATGAAAGGTTGAGAGCTGCTAACCTTTCACTTTTTCACTCTGGATAATCGAATAATTAACAGAACATGTTCTGCGAACAATTAATATAATTTTTACAAATAAAATTTATATTATTATTGTTAGTTTTTTGCCAATAGTGTTTGTACAAAAAATCTCTGCTATATATAGTTTATATATGGCATCATTATTCGTTAAATGACATAATTAATTCCAACATTACAATATTCCCATCATGGAACCATTGGAAGATAGAATAAATAAAAAAAAATATATATATATATATATATATATATATATATATATATATATATATATATATATATATATATATATATATATATATATATATGTGTGTGTGTGTGTATATCACGAAAATAAACACGTGATTAAGAATGTGACAATGTCAGACCACGAAGGAAAAATGAAACAGGAAATTTCCTTAAGTACTTTCGTATATTAAATACATCTTCAGAAGGTCATTTTACAGATCGAGTGATGGGTATAAATAGGCAGGAGAGAGTGGTGAAGCAAGGTGAGGTACAATACTTGGACAACGCAGAAGGCCCATTGGCCCATCAGATGCACCCAATTGGCCCATCCGATGTAGCCCAATGGCCCATCTGATACAGCAGACATACAAGCATAATACATAGGTAATTATAACATAAAGAGGTAAATATATACAATAAATTAGTGAGACAAATGTTTTTCAATGATTCTACTTAAATCGCCCTTTAGCTGATCTATTAGAAATGGATCTAAGTTATATAGACCACTGCTAATATTCAAATTACTTTCTTTGGTGATCTGTATCAAAGCGGATTCAATTATGTTTCTGTTATAGGTGCTTTTACAATTTGTTATTGAAGACGCACTCTCCCAATCAATTTGGTGAGCTTTTTCTGACAAATGCACAAACAAAGCATTAGATAATTGGCCATGTCTTACAGAGTATTTATGTTGCGATATTCTACATTTTAAATCTTTAGATGTTTGCCCGACATAGAACTTATTACATTCCTTACAAGGTATTTTATAAATGACGCAATTATCACTACGAGGGCTGTTCCTTACTAATAGCTTACCAACAGTGTTTTCGTAGCTAAACATTACATCTATATTAAAAAGTTTCAAGGCCTTGACAATATTCTCAAACCCAGAGAAATATGGTAAACATAACACATTCTTTGGGCGAATCCTTTCACTGCATACATATTATAATATGTACGACGAGCTTTGTTACGACAAACTTCCAAAAAATTCAGTGGGTAACAAAGCTCAAGACCAATCGAATCAATATTCTTAAATTCTTCATCTAAGAATTCTGGACTCACAACTCGAAGAGCTCTTAGATACATTGAAGAAAAAATTGACTTTTTTACATTGTATTTATGCCCTGAAAAATAATGAACATAAGATAAATATAGTCACTAATTTTCAGGGCATAAATACAATGTAAAAAAGTCAATTTTTTCTTCAATGTATCTAAGAGCTCTTCGAGTTGTGAGTCCAGAATTCTTAGATGAAGAATTTAAGAATATTGATTCGATTGGTCTTAAGCTTTGTTACCCACTGAATTTTTTGGAAGTTTGTCGTAACAAAGCTCGTCGTACATATTATAATAATGTATGCAGTGAAAGGATTCGCCCAAAGAATGTGTTATGTTTACCATATTTCTCTGGGTTTGAGAATATTGTCAAGGCCTTGAAACTTTTTAATATAGATGTAATGTTTAGCTACGAAAACACTGTTGGTAAGCTATTAGTAAGGAACAGCCCTCGTAGTGATAATTGCGTCATTTATAAAATACCTTGTAAGGAATGTAATAAGTTCTATGTCGGGCAAACATCTAAAGATTTAAAATCTAGAATATCGCAACATAAATACTCTGTAAGACATGGCCAATTATCTAATGCTTTGTTTGTGCATTTGTCAGAAAAAGCTCACCAAATTGATTGGGAGAGTGCGTCTTCAATAACAAATTGTAAAAGCACCTATAACAGAAACATAATTGAATCCGCTTTGATACAGATCACCAAAGAAAGTAATTTGAATATTAGCAGTGGTCTATATAACTTAGATCCATTTCTAATAGATCAGCTAAAGGGCGATTTAAGTAGAATCATTGAAAAACATTTGTCTCACTAATTTATTGTATATATTTACCTCTTTATGTTATAATTACCTATGTATTATGCTTGTATGTCTGCTGTATCAGATGGGCCATTGGGCTACATCGGATGGGCCAATTGGGTGCATCTGATGGGCCAATGGGCCTTCTGCGTTGTCCAAGTATTGTACCTCACCTTACTTCACCACTCTCTCCTGCCTATTTATACCCATCACTCGATCTGTAAAATGACCTTCTGAAGATGTATTTAATATACGAAAGTACTTAAGGAAATTTCCTGTTTCATTTTTCCTTCGTGGTCTGACATTATCATATATATATATACCCGTTTCTGCCCGAAACGCTTTGCGTAATAGTGGCTTTAGGCATTGTATGTACTAGCTCTACCTATAAGTGCGTAATAGTGGCTTTAGGCATTGTATGTACTAGCTCTACCTATAAGTCAACCAATCTTTGTAAAAATTTCTTGTATGTACCTTACCTAAATAAACATTTTATTTTTTATTTACTTTTATTAAATAAGCTTTTGTTTACTACAACGCAAGACAGATAATACCTTGCTTTTTGTATGTATGTCACGGAACTTCACTTTTGATTCATAATAAGTATTAGTGACTATATTTAATTTGCATTTCTTATCGATAAGTAAGTCTTCGCGGTTGCATGATTGAAATGTATTTTTATACAAATAACAAAATAATTGTATTATTATTATTAAAATTAATACAGTGAAGCTGAAAATGTCATAGAAAATTAAATTCCTCCTCAATGTTTATTTCGTAAGGACATCCCAAATCTATGACAAAACTGAATTTATCATAGTAATAAGTGTATGATTCCTGAAAGGTGAGTCGTGCATAAAGAGGTATAAGTCTTCTTGAATAGAGAATTCTATTCGTGATTCTTTCTGTAATTTTCCTTAGTCCGCCATTACATGGAAAACGGATGGTCGATGCTTATATACAAGTCATGATATTTCTCTTGGTTTCAATCAGATAACATTGGAATCTGACGCAACTCACTACCATATAATTTAACATTGGTGAAAAGGGATGTGCATTCGTTGCATGCAACACAGAAAATTAGAAAACTTTTCTAATATTTCTGGTAGAATATTACTTCCAGTAAAAAAAACATAAATATTGTTTGGACATTTATAATAGTTATCTTAAAATTTTTAATGATATTTTCACTGTTGCAAATCAAACATTTTAATTTTAGGAGTATAATAGCTTCTATATTAAATTTAGGTAATTACATACCTCGAAAACGCGACTCCCAAAGTAGATCAATGACACATACCTGTAAAAAGAAAATATAAATTATATGTATGCACTGGTATGATTGTAAAACTCTAGTGTCTTATTCGCAAAATTAACATATTGTGTAATTTCACACACACAATATATATATATATATATATATATATATATATATATATATATATATATATATATATATATATATATATATATATATATATATATATTGTTCCCATAGCGTCTGAGACGCATGGCCCCTGGGGCAAGAGTGCCTTGGGATTTCTCAAGGAATTGGGGTCCAAGCTCATTGACGTCACCAGAGACCCAAGGGCTTCCAGTTTTTTATTTCAGCGTCTCAGTGTGGCGATCCAGAGGGGAAATGCTTGCTGCGTCCTCGGTTCCTGTCCAGAAGCGGAGGAGCTTCAAGAGATCCATAACCTTTAGGCATTTGTCTTGTATGTTTTGTAACCTTTAAATACACAATAAAGGAAAAAAAAAAAAAAAAAATATATATATATATATATATATATATATATATATATATATATATATATATATATATATATATATATATATATATATATATAGGGGTACCACCACTGGCGCAATTGAAGGGACCCACATCCTCGAAGAAGAAAATAAAGTGTTCAGAGAAGACCTTGTAGATTCTCACTGAACACTTTAATCTTTTCCTCTCCTTCCACCCCATTATATATATATATATATATATATATATATATATATATATATATATATATATATATATATATATATATATATAACGATCACAAAAACACTGATCCAGGTATGTGGAAAAATCCCATTTAAATAATTAAAGAATGCTGAACGCGTTTTCGGCTCAATTCGCCTTCATCAAAGCAAGATAGTGTGTGGGTAGGAAGGAGGGGGGGGGGGGGGGGTTGCAGATCACTCTCATTCTTGCACTGATGTTTCACTTAATATGACAACATGTTCTGTATTGATTATTTTCTTGTTTAGGGCTTCTATCCCTCTGACTCCTGCCCTTCCAACTTGGTTTAATTGGAAGAGAATGTATCGAAATATTATCTTTGTTGTGCCTGAATAATACTCCAGGATTGGTCTGGAGTACATCATTACACACCTTCATCACAAACACACACATTGGAGTGTGTGTGTGTGAGTGTGCGCGAGTGTGCGCGAGTGTGTGAGTGCGCGCGAGTGTGAGTGCGGGCGAGTGTGAGCAACGGTACACGTTACTAGAATCAATCCCGTTACCTTCCAACAGGTGGCAAGGGAAGCGGCATAAGGGAACCCGTGACTCGGCGTCCGTAACTAGGTGAATAACACAAAACATTACATTAAAGTTGTTTGGAAACAAGATAGTAAGGAAGGAAGGAAGGAGTTAATAAACTTATAAAATTAAAAAGAGGGAGGTAGCAACAAAGAGAGAGTTAACAAAGATAGAGATAACAAATAAAAGACAAACGAACAGTGGCTAACGACCTCACACTCTCGTCTCGCATGTTAGAGCGACCTGGGATCAAGTTCCGGCCAGTGTTGGATGATTTAGAGCCGTTCCTTCACATTTCGCTCCTGTTCACCCAGCAGTAATTACCCCCCACCCCACCCCTGGTTGTAAAGCAAAGAATGGATCGTGTTCTGCAGAAAACATCTAGCGTGAGGCTTCACATACTGGCTGGAGTAGGAAGAAATCTTAGTCTATAAGATCCGGAAGATTTGTTTCTGTTCCTGAAGCCTTTAGTGTTACAACGGAAGTTCTTAAGATGAGAGGTGACGGGATTGGTGCTGGGGCCGGATGGGTGCTGGTGGGGGAGCCGGATGGGATCTATGGGGGCGGGATGGGGGTTATTGGGGTGAGGCGCCAAGGACGGCGTCCACTCACTTGCAAAATACATCATTTGCAGCATTTCAAGCAGCATTTTAAACAAAATGGAACAGAAACAGACGTGTAAGCAGGAGCACCAGCATCAATGGAAGTAGCAGAAGTAGTCGCAACAGAAACAGTATTAATTGTTGCAACAGATAATAGCATTTTCAGCATTAGGAGAAGCAGCAGCATGAATGATATCGTCTGCAGAAGATGCAGCAGCATGCAGGAGAATCAAAGGAATCAAAATAAACAATTTCGGTAGCAAAAAATAGCCTTTGCAGATATGTAATTATTTGACCTATTGTGTACCCAAATAATCTACAATTACATTAAACAGAAACACAAAAATACTTAACGCGACTCTTACAGATAAACAAACTGGGCATGTTGTTGTTGTTGTTTTAGATTTAGCTACTCAGAACGAAATGTCCCTGTAGCACGGGCTATGGTGAGCCCGTAACAAACTGGGCAAAAACACATGGTATTTATACGTGTTGATGACACTTGATAGTTACGGTTGGCACATGACACCTGTCGAGACACTTGGCAGCTGTAGGGGATACGTGGCAGTTGCAAGTGACACATCCCGGCTGTAAGAGATTCGTGACAGCTGCAGAAGACACAGGTAATTGCAGAGAATACGTGACAGCCGTAGTTGACACATGCCAGTTGCAGATACGTCACAGCTGAAGGGGACACATACCAGCTGTATAGAATACGTGACAGCTGTAAGGGGCACACTCCAGTTGCAGAGAATACGTGACAGCTGCAGAGAACACATGCTGGCTGCAGAGAACACATGCTGGCTGCAGAGAACACATGCTGGCTGCAGAGAACTCATGCTGGCTGCAGAGAACACATGCTGGCTGCAGAGAACTCATGCTGGCTGCAGAGAACACATGCTGGCTGCAGAGAACACATGCTGGCTGCAGAGAACTCATGCTGGCTGCAGAGAACACATGCTGGCTGCAGAGAACTCATGCTGGCTGCAGAGAACACACGCTGGCTACAGAGAACACATGCTGGCTGCAGAGAACTCATGCTGGCTACAGAGAACACATGCTGGCTGCAGAGAACTCATGCTGGCTGCAGAGAACACATGCTGGCTGCAGAGAACTCATGCTGGCTACAGAGAACACATGCTGGCTGCAGAGAACTCATGCTGGCTGCAGAGAACACACGCTGGCTACAGAGAACACATGCTGGCTACAAATGATACGAAATAGCTGCAAGGGACACGTGTCAACTGCAGAGGATACCGTAGTAAAAATAATCTCAAAATAATTGAGACAATCAACAAATTGAAGCCTGCGACGCAGAGCACCTTAGCGTTAGCAGAGCAAAACAAAATTACCGAAAATTTTCACAGCCCCGAGTTCCGGATGACTTTTCCTTCAGCTCATCTAATCACATTATCATCCATGACCTTCATCCACACCTCATGTCATTCAGAGTTAATGCGGTGACAAACATGCCAATAGAGGTAACAGTGAAACTGACGACCATGAATTAGATGTTTCTTCTTCCAGGACTTTATGGGACCAAACTGACGCAGCCTTCTGCCGGCGGGGAGTCACAATAACGTGGCTGAAGAATGTTGACCAGACAACACACTAGAAGGTGAAGTGACGACGACGTTTCGGTCCGTCCTGGACCATTCTCAAGTCGACTGTCTCAATCTCAAGACAATAGACTTGAGAATGGTCCAGGATGGACCGAAACGTCGTCGTCCCTTCACCTTCTAGTGTGTGGTCTGGTCAACAGCCTTCTGCCCTTCCTAATATTTTTTCTCATCCTGGCTTCAGAAGGAAATGTTTTACGAGACGTTTGTCTTATAACAAAGCTGCAGGGTAGCTATTAAAATCTATTGTGTTGCAGTATACGACATATTAAGTTGTTGCAGATCAAGATATGCTATATTTCTGTATCTCAAAATTATTTAAGCTTATTCTTGAGAGGAAGCGGACGGTATTATCATGCGAATGTCAAGACCAAAAAAAAAAATTAAAAAAATACTATGTATAATGATAACAAAAAATAAAACAATTTAATAAAAACAGCAGCCGAATAGGCAGGATATTTTGTTTTCATGTTCCCAAAAGAAAGAAACATAAGTATAAAAATATGTTTTCACGCAATGAGATGGTGACAGTGAATGTGCTCGTGACAAGTGTGTGTGTGTGTGTGTGAGTGTGTGTGTGTGTGTGTGTGTGTGTGTGTGTGTGTGTGTGTGTGTGTGTACTTTACGTGCCAACTACGGCGAACATACACGCATGCAGACACGAACCATTTCAGACGTTCGTGAGGAATTAAGAAGTGGTTATCTTCCTCTTCCTCCTCTCCTAAATTTTCTTCTTTCTCCTATTATATCTCTTCTCATTCTTCTTAATATTTACAATTCCATAATCATGAACAACATCAAATTTGTACCAACATTTGCAATCACCATCAGAATCAACGCAACAGTTTCACCACAAACAATACTAACATCACTCTTCAAAACATTCCCCAATACTATCATTATCACCATCAAAAAGCTTCAAAATTAACGCCATTCCTCCAAACTCCAAAATTGTTACCGTACCCCAGTTCCACCCTCACCATCCCCACTACCACAATCTCCCACCTCTATACTACCATCCTCATCACCAGTCGAACTATACTCAACCACCATTCACGCGACCAGCGTTACCACTATCACCACCACCATACAATAACAGGGAAATCAGAACACGTTTTTAATAACTTCAAGTCTACGTTAAACTAGACAACATACAAAGCAACGAAGCAATTAACGAGTGTTTAAATTGTCGTTAACGATATAAACACACTTTTCCCCTTGATCATCGGTGCTTAGCGATCAAAAGGCACTCTAACGCACTCTCTCTTTACACGCTACCGTAAACAGGATTCAGCAGAGGTGATTCTGAATCTCCTGTGATGTCTATCGTTCAGTAACAAGGTGCAGGAGAGGTGGTTCTGAACCTGTTGTGATTTACATCGTTCGTTAACTCGCTCGTTAGCGAATCCTTTAATAAAACGAGCATTTCTCTTCCTACTTCTCATTCGCACGCATGCTCACCCATGCTCAGCCTGTTTGCGAAAGCCTAATCTAATTCAAAAGAATCATTTAGAAGTCGTTGTGCATATATGACTGATTTAGTTGACTTAAATTGTTAGCGCATTGTTCCTTAAATTAGAAAGTTATAACAATGGCATACCTTGTGATCGATATAATTATATAGTGTAAAAAAATGGCAGCGTCAATTATGCCCCGAATAATTATGGCAAGGCTAACTATGGCAAAGCTAATTATGGCGAGGTCATTTGTTGGAAGGCCAATTATGAGATGTTCAATTAGAGAAAGGCCAATTATGAGAAGGCCAATTAGGGGAAGGGCAATTAAGAGAAAAATAATTATAGGAAGACCAATTATGAAAAGGCCAATGAGGGGAGGGCCAGTTAGGGGAAGGCGAATTAAAAGACCAGTTAGGAGAAGGCCAATTAGAAGGCCAATTATGGGAAAGTCAATTATGGCATTATGCACAGTACATAAAAATACAGCTCAAAAAATAGACATTGTTACATTTCTTGCAACATTCATGGATATATAAAGAGCTCTATAGTACTGTGGTAACGTCTTCGACTCACAGTCGGGGATCCTAAGTTCAATTCTAAAGCAGGAGAGAAATGACTGGGCACGTTTCCTGACACCTAATGCCGCTGTTCACCAAGTATTAAATTGGAGATCGAGAGTAGGAGACCTTCATATAAGCCTAAAGTATATATACACACAGGCTTCCTGTCACTGACAGCGTGAATTGCATAATAAATGAGAAGAGACAACGAATTATGTGTAACAGTAGTTTAGCATATTTGTTTCTTCATATATCTCTATTACCATAATATTTTAAGGTACAATTTTAGGATAGAATTAATAAAGTAATTGCTGAAAAACGAATTTTCATCGTGTTCGATTACTCTGAGTGAAGGGCAGCAACTATGTGTTACCTCTAAAGCCCAAACCAAGTCTTAGCCTTCATCTGCATTCGGACGAGATTTCATCACACCATCTCATGAACCACAGTATATCGTGAGATACTATTGGTGGAGCTCAACCAGTCAGCAGCCGGGAAACTTTGACGTCAGTGATCAACTGATACAAAATATGTTTTTACAGCGAATGCAGCCTGGTAATAACAGCATGATATATATCCCATTTTAAGACAACGTTGTTTAATCTAAGTGCATCAATACGTGAAGAAGAGGTCTGTATCACGCTAAAACCAGCGATTTAATTGGATCACGTATATACAATAGACGTTGAATAAATCCGACGCCAAAAGGATTTATTCTGAGTAGAGACAATTACTTAAACGCCTGTGGTTACCATTCAGAGGTTGGCGCTGTATAAATAACCGAGTTTATACCTTAATTCTTAATAGCATTCGTGATGGTGACTTACTGAAAGAAATCAAAGTTAAAAATATAATACACTGCGAGGGCTACGACATGTAATTTATTTAGGTAAATTATACTTTATATACTAGTTATCTCACCAGTTTTAAAAATAGCTTTTTTATGGAACATTTATGTTAACTGGAACATGTTTTTTAATTAAAACTTCTGACGACAGTGGTATGAGACAAGCATGTTTCTGAAAGTGAAACAAATGTTACCAGAAAGATAATTAAATGAGGAATTATCTCTTAAAGCGAAGTTTCAGATATGAAACCAAGGAACACATCAAAATGAGTGCAAGGGTAAGGTCCTGTCACACGATTTTAACGTATGACAGGATCACCTTGGGTTCTATTAGCTTAGGTTGGGTTCTGCTGATAGAGTTTACTCGCATACTTTCCGTCATTATATAATGGAATGTGAAAATTCGAGTTGGAATTCAGAGATAACACCATCAATGGAGTCCACGAAATGTGTTTTTTTTTGCAGGGATATTCCTACGCGGGCCCTAAGCCCCTGGTTGGCCCACTAAGTGTTGCTTGTTTCTGTTTTACTTGGGCGGAAGTATGTAAGTATCTGATTCATAATGATATACTGCCGGGAATCTTAGCGAAGAATCCATAATTTGCTTACTGTAGGTAATGCATGAGCATGAGTGTAAAGCTGCCGCCCAGTTGGGTGGGTGTGGAGCAAGACTAGTAACTGAGTGACTCACCATAGATGTAAAGTGCCTTGTATAGTGACTGTTGTGAGCCTCTTGTTGTATTACTTGTGATATAAAAAGATTATCGATGTGTATATGTATTTGTGTAAATGACTATATATATATATATATATATATATATATATATATATATATATATATATATATATATATATATATATATATATATATATATATATATATATATATGCCTCAAGAAATTGCCTCATTCTTGAGGCAATTCACATAAGAATAGAGCGACCTACCATGAACACCCAAATCACGGAACTATTTACTCTACCCACCATGAGAGTAAGGACAAGACAAGAACATATCGATGCCAACACAGAAGACAATGTCCAACATAACAGGCCAATTACACTGGATTAATCTTTGTGTTTAGATAGGAGATGCCTCGTATGGGCCAATAAGCCTTCTGCAGCCCCTATGTTTATCCCTTATGTATCCCCCCATGTTTTTCACCTTCATTGTATTATCACCTGACCTAATGCGGGTATAAAATCAACTAGTATTGTAAGATCTGTTCACTTGAGAATGAACCATGGAGGTTCGAAACGTCGTGCAAATTATACAAATAAGTGTAATACACTCTATAGTAAATCACTTCTTTTCTTCACCTTAAAAGTACGAAAATGAGTTTTGGAGAACTCCTATTCCAATTAAGCCCTGATGCTAAGAAAATAGTTAGAGGGATAGAAGCCCTAAACCAGAAAATAATAAATACAGAATATGCGGTCATATTCAATGAAATATATATATATATATATATATATATATATATATATATATATATATCAGTGGAGGTCAGAGGAAACACAGCAGCAGCCGGGTCCTCAGGTCAGCTGGCCCCAGCAGATTAGCGCGTGTCGTGACCACCACACCTATAATTATCCCACCTGCCTCATGCATCATCTCACGGACTCAACAATTACACTCATCCTCGCCCTCCTTCAGCCCCTTCGTCATCCACCTTCCTCTCATATCACACCAACATTTTGGACAACACAAAAGGGCTCAAATCTCAAATATTAAAAAGAAACACTATCACTGAATACAAAAAATCATAAATTATAATTAAACCTTTAAAAGAGTCATTAGGTTAACACAGGGTAAAGGAACACAGCAATTATCCAGGCATCAGCACGGGAAAGGGTGCTAAACAGCACCTTCCAGGAGTCTGGAAACTGGAAACTGGCCACTGGAAAATTGCTTTTAATTATCACACACGCTACCTTAGGGCCTGAAAGTTAGCATTCTGACCCTTCACCAATGTATTGAATGTCGTTAATGGGTGTGTTTAAGGGGTCTTTTTCGGGGTTTTATGGGTGTTTGTATGTAGTGATATGCTATGGGGCGTGGTATGTTATATCCAGACGCGGTGTGGGGAGTGTGGCGGTATGCGAGTATGATGTGGGTGGTGTTCTCACCTACATTATACTCGCATATACTCTCAAGACTACAGGATGCCTACTACTACTACTCACCTAGTTGTGTTTGCGAGGCTTCGGCTCTTTAGTTCCGCCTCGGTGGTGGCGAGGCGGAACCAAAGAGGCGTGGTGTGGGTGGTGTTCTGTAAGCGTTGGGTGTGTGTGTGTGTGTGTGTGTGTGTATTTATTAACTATTTGTATTTACTATTTGTGCTTGCAAAATCGAGCTGTTAGCTCTTGGACCTCGCCTTTCCAAAAGTAGGTTGTTTAACGACATATTCCTCTCTCTCTCTCTCTCTCTCACACACATACACATACATCCCAGGATGCAACCCGTAGTAGCTGCCTAACTCCAATATACCTATTTACTGCTATGAGAACAGGTGCATCAAGTGAAACACACACACTTTCCCTTTATGCATATATATATACATAAACATCTTGTATTTACATCCGTGAACTATGTACACATCCTTGTATACACATGCAACAATTACATTCAGACCATTGCTTTAGGGAGTTGATAGTGGTGGTAATTACCGAGACATTATTTATGAAAACTCTAATTAGTATTAAGACCACGTAGGCTAATTGGAAAATAATTTTTATAATTTTATTAATAATTATATATACAGGAAGTTTGGTTTTGGAATAAAGGAATTAACCCGAAACGAGAAGTAAATGAGAACTAAATATGTCCAATTGTGTATATATATATATATATATATATATATATATATATATATATATATATATATATATATATATATATATATATATATATATATATATATGGATGGCTTCAATTATGATATGACAAATTTGGTGAGAATATCGAGGCCAGGAACTGGGTCTTCACACAAACATTTTTGTGACAGTGTCAGACCAAGAAGGAAGGATTAAGACAGGAATTTCCTTAAGTACTTTCGTATTTAATAATACATCCTTCTGAAGATGTTTTATTAAATACGAAAGTACTTAAGGAAATTCCTGTCTTAATCCTTTCTTCGTGGTCTGATACTGTCAAATTTCTCATCACGTGTTAATTTCTTAGTGATTTAAACACATACATTATTGTATAAGGGATAGCTATGTTAAGGAGAGAGAGAGAGAGAGAGAGAGAGAGAGAGAGAGAGAGAGAGAGAGAGAGAGAGAGAGAGAGAGAGAGAGAGAGAGAGAGAGAGAGAGAGAGAGATACTGTCCATGTATAAATGTATATGACATTAGAAAGGTGTATTATACGCACTCAAACATTTCTGTACCATGACTGAATCGCCTTTACATTAATTTGTATATAAAGTTTCGTCTCTCTGAATCATACACATTTGTCTAAACACCATATTTGCAGTCTACAACAACTTTGGGTGAGCATGAAATACAAGCGCTGCATATACAGTACAGCAAAATGCTAATACAATAATTACATCAAACGTATATGGAGTAGAGACACAACGCTTCCCAAATTGATTGTGCTTTTGTTTACATTGACACTAAAATGTAATGAATGTAATTAGTCAAAGTATTCGATGTTCAAATGACTAAACTGAAGGAATAAGAGTAATATGTCATATGAATGTCTGCAGGTGGACTGTAGTATTTAGTTCCAATGACATTAGTTCCGTCGGCAACACATTTTTGTGTTTATAAATCATGATACGAGTAATGGAACTGTTGAATAACTCCAGGACGCCCTGTCGTTTAGTGGCTAGAGCACTCGCCTCGCTGCCAAGAGGACCAGGGTTTGAATCCTCAGTCGAGAAGCATGACTTGTTCTCTGTTTTTACTCACCTCACACAATACATCCTTATCTTCAAAGAGATAACGACACAAATCCTATCACATCGTAATGTTCACTTCACACTTCTGCGAGCAGGATTATATAATATCTGCACAACTGGAATTCCACTTGGAAAGGATAGATAGCTGGGGCACTAAGTGTTGCCGGAGCCCCCTAATAGACCAGACTGAAGGGTGTTGCCAGGAACCCGTAAGAAGACAATCACCACCAATCGCCCGGCAATGTTATGCCATTTTCTATCATTCATCATGCGGCCAGAACGACGCCACTTTCTATTTGCGTCTGATGACTCAAGCGCATCGCAGGAATGGAAATAGACTAGACTGATGAGGTGCCGTGTTAGCTCAAGGGTTACACGCAGGGAGTTGACTACCACGAGGAGAGACGGGGGAGTGGTACCAATATTTCCTGTCAAAGTGGTAGTGTTGGTCTCTCTCCGCGGCCCAGATAATCCCGGGAACCATGTCTCAGAATAATACTTTTCATTTGTTTTATTCAAGAAAGGTTTAAATGTACGCCTGTGTAATTATCGATTTCCGACTGTAGGATCGGGTTTCAGCTCTTGGACTCCACTTACACAACTGTCAGTCGTCTAGTGCAATGGTATTCGACGCAAATTGCCTCTCGTGTATATTTTTGTTTACTTTGTGATTTTGAATAGTCTCGTTCAGTTCATTTAATTTTCTACAACTCTTATGAAAAAGGAGCATTTTCTAAAATCCAAACATTAAATGATTCTATTTTCATATCTTACTATTCTCATATATATATATATATATATATATATATATATATATATATATATATATATATATATATATATATATATATATATAGGGGGGTACCACCACTGGTGTAATTATAGGGACCCACAGCCTCAGAGAAGGGAACACAGAGCACTCAGGGAAAAACTTGACATTTAACTCTGAATACGAAAGAGTGTTCACTTCTCCTACCACCCCCTTTTTTTTTTTATTATGATGTACACTTTATTATGCAAGGTTATACAGTTACATATCTGATTTTATACAAAAAATGAACATTAAGAGGACACAAGAAAAAGTTCGCTTCCTAGAGGCTGTAGATTTCCTCGAACTCCTCCGACGCCGGGCAGGAACCGAGGATGCAGCGGGCATTTCCCCTCTGGATCGCGACACTGAGGCGCTGAAAGAGAAAACTTGCTGCTCTAGGGTCTCTTGTGGTGTCAATGAGCTTGGAACCAAGATCCTTAAGAAACCTTCTTGCACTCTCACCCCATGGGCCTAGGGTCTCAGACCCTATTGGAACGAAATTGTACCTTTGATCTAATTGCCTGTACTTGACTGACTTTTGTTTTTCTCTGTGTGTCGCTGCGGCTCCTGCCGTGCCGGCAGAGAGGGTGATGTATGTCGTTGCCAGGGTGGATACGCAAGTATAGTCCCATGCTAACTGCCTGCCACCCTTCCACGGACGCAGTGTGATTCCGTCTGGTCGGCCGGCAAAGCTAACAGAGTCACGGTTCAGTAGGTTGCGGGGCTCTCTCTCCGCTGGACACTGAGCAGAGGCAAGGCTTCTTTTAATGATGTCGTTGACTTCGTCGTGTCTAGTGTGCCAACCACCCGATTTTCCACAGTGCAGGCCATGCAATCCATATTCGTCAGCATCTGCCTCGCCGCAAATACACCTGTGAACAGTGTGGATAGGGGCAGCAAGGCGGAGAGCGACTGCAATACGGAGCTCCTGCGGATCAAGACGTGTGCCTGTCGCAGACATAGGGACTGCCAGAAGGAAGTCCCCTGCATGGGGAGCCTGCACAGCTGTGAGGCGTGCACGATCACTGGGGGTTGTTGCTGCCTCCAGCAAAGCTGTGGCTTCTTTGTCTACAATGGGGCTGTCCCAACTGGATTGTTTCTTGGCTTTCGGCATGGCTGGTCTGAGTGCTGGGTCTGTCATGGCACCCCATTTCGTGTCACATTCCGTGTAGTGGGGGTCCTGTATCCCCGCTACATCACTCAGGGTGTCAGGTAGAATTTCCTTAACCAGGTCATCTGATGCTGAGGAGGAAGACAGGAAGGCTGGGACTGCAATTTGGGTGGCGTATATATATATATATATATATATATATATATATATATATATATATATATATATATATATATATATATATGTCGTACCTAGTAGCCAGAACACACTTTTTGGCCTACTATGCAAGGCCCGATTTGCCTAATAAGCCAAGTTTTCCTGAATTAATATATTTTCTCTATTTTTTTTCTTATGAAATGATAAAGCTACCCATTTCACTATGTATGAGGTAAATTTTTTTTTATTGGAGTTAAAATTAACGTAGATATATGACCGAACCTAACCAACCCTACCTAACCTAACCTAACCTATCTTTATTGGTTAGGTTAGGTTAGGTAGAAGAAAAAGTTAGGTTAGGTTAGGTTAGGTAGGTTAGGTAGTCGAAAAACAATTAATTCATGAAAACTTGGCTTATTAGGCAAATTGGGCCTTGCATAGTAGGCTGAGAAGTGCGTTCTGGCTACTAGGTACGACATATATATATATATATATATATATATATATATATATAGGTGAGTACACACACTCTTCCCTCAAGAACATACTCACGCTTGACTCAGCTCTACACACAAGTCACTCACCTTATCACAGGCCACAACAGAACATTCAACTGAATAAATTATAATTGTGTAAAGAACATTCAACTCATCACAGGGGCCAACACAGAACATTCAACTCATCACAGGGGCCAACACAGACCATTCAACTCATCACAGGAGCCAACACAGAACATTCAACTCATCACAGGAACCAACACAGAACATTCAACTCATCACAGGAACCAACACAGAACATTCAACTCATCACAGGAGCCAACACAGAACATTCAACTCATCACAGGAACCAACACAGAACATTCAACTCATCACAGGAGCCAACACAGAACATTCAACTCATCACAGGAGCCAACAGAGAACATTCAACTCATCACAGGAGCCAACACAAACCATACACCTGAACCCAGGTGTATGACAAGGCTCCTATGCACAGGAACCTTGCATAAAACATTAAATTTATAACAGGACTGGGACAGAACATTCAACTCATCACAGCTGCCAGTATATGATACTCACCTCATCACAGGACCAACACACAAAGCACACGAAGTAGCTAAAGCATTAATCACAGTAATTCAAAGTAACTTTACTTCCGTTACTGCATTTCAGAAAACTGCTATCACTCATACGACTCCCTCAGACTACTTTATTCAACATGTTATCTTGTCTGCTAATTATTTCTAAGTTTCCACTTTACGTAAATAGTTACATAAATTATAATTGCAATTTAAAGTAGAAAGTCTTGTATGAGTATTGTGGTTCTCATAACAAACGCTCACTTGTTAACTTCAAATTGGTCAAGGAAGCAGTTAACGTCATATATCGTTCCAGGGATTTTTAACACTGTTTACAAACTGCTCTCGATGTGCTGACTCTTCCAGGAAGTCTTATTTTACTCAATTCTAACCAATGGATTCCCCTTAGAGTTCCAGGAACGGATTGGCTAATCTCCACAATGACAATCTTCGCATCATCACGTAGACGTATATCACCATCACTGACACAGTGGATTACTATATGTATCCCACTACTTCCTGCAACACTGACGAGTTAAAGCACCTATCTGTAAGATTAACAATCATGTTTAATTGCACTCTGAGGGGCCATTCCATCTTGGTACATGGTCGGTTGACACGATAAAGGTCATCTGGGCAGATATTATGAACATTGACAGTTCTAGCAACTGGTTTGTGCAACTTGTTGATGATTGTAGTTTACAGGAACGCCAACTTTTCGTTCATTATTGCGTCTTAGTTTACACTAGTATCTCTATCACTAACACTTAGGAAGAAGTGCCGGTTATCCGCGTTGAGTGTGTCCTGGACTACTAGAGAAAAGCCACGAAAAGTACCTCTTGGAGTACTGGAGCCGGGCTATGAGCAGTACCTTTGGGGCTACTGGAGCCAGGCTTCAAGTGGTATCACTTGGAGTACTGGAGTCGTGCCACGAGCTACTCCGGGGCTACTGGAGCCAGGCTACGAAGCTCGCAGCAGCACCGTGGTTGACCATCGAGCGTACGCAAGGTCGTGTAAGGAACTAACTCCACGGATCACCCGCGGGTCCTACAGACATGCGCCAGCGCACTCCACCTCACTCATGACGGGCCGGCTTGTTGCTGCTGCTGGTGAGGCTACTGCCTCTGTTGCTGGTGAGGCTACTGCCTCTGTTGCTGGTGAGGCTACTGCCTCTGTTGCTGGTGAGGCTACTGCCTCTGTTGCTGGTGAGGCTACTGCCTCTGTTGCTGGTGAGGCTACTGCCTCTGTTGCTGGTGAGGCTACTGCCGCTGTTGCTGGTGAGGCTACTGCCTCTGTTGCTGGTGAGGCTACTGCCTCTGTTGCTGGTGAGGCTACTGCCTCTGTTGCTGGTGAGGCTATTGCCTCTGTTGCTGCTGCTGGTGGTGAGGCTACTGCCTCTGTTGCTGCTGCTGGTGGTGAGGCTACTGCCTCTGTTGCTGCTGCTGGTGGTGAGGCTACTGCCTCTGTTGCTGCTGCTGCCGCTGGTGATACTACTGCTGCTACTGATTCTGTTGCTGCTGTTGCTGCTGCTGCTGTTGCTGCTAGTGCTGTGAAAACGCAGTTGTATTTGGAAAATTAATAAGATTCCTGCTCCTGTTGCTTGCATTGATGCAATTGCTTCTGTTCCAATATGGTGAAAATGTTGTTGCTCCGTACTATTATATATATGCATATATTATATACATATTTACACTTCACGCTGAACACTTCAGCGTGTTCAGAGAAGTATGCCAAATTTATTCCCAAGAATTGGAACACACCCCCCCCCCCCCATTCCTTTTGAAGACTTCTGTATGAAGAGATATAAAGATAGCTTAATTTGCATGCTTAGCACATTTTATTATTCAGCAAAATGATATTTCTAAGAACACACAAACACGCACACACACAATTTGATTGGTGTGTGATTGATTGATTGAGAGCCGAAAGAGTAAAGCTCAACCCCCGCTAGCACAACTTGGTGAACACACACACACACACACACACACACACACACACACACACACACACACACACACACACACACACACACACACCTCAGCTCCACATATCCCAGGGCCTAAACTTGCAAGGTGAACGCTAGTCAACGCCCGGAAGCTTGGATCTGTTTACATAGACGCCGGCGAGTACATTGACAGTGGGGGAAAAAGGCAAAAGCTTTTAATGCCCTTTACGTATGTTTGACGTGGGTATAAAAATGCTCACACGTATACAGTTTAACATGTGCTTTGTCATGGCTCGGGGCGCCTCTCACAGCCGTTGGAGGCGCTGGTGTGTGTGTGTGTGTGTGTGTGTGTGTGTGTGTGTGTGTGTGTGTGTGTGTGTGTGTGTGTGTGTGTGTGTGTGTGTTCACCAAGTTGTGCTACCGGGGGTTGAGCTTTGCTCTTTCGGCTCTCAATCAATCGTTTATTGATTGGCCTCTCAACTGTCAATCAATAAACGATCTATTTTTTCCCACACACACACCCCAGGAAGCAGCCCGTAATAGCTGTCTAACTCTCAGGTACCTATTTACTGCTAGGTAAGAGGGGCATCAGGGTGAAAGAAACTCTGCCTTTATATATATATATATATATATATATATATATATATATATATATATATATATATATATATATATATATATATATATATATATATATATGTGTGTGTATATCACGAAAATAAACACGTGATTAAGAATGTGACAATGTCAGACCACGGAGGAAAAATGAAACAGGAATTTCCTTAAGTACTTTCGTATATTAAATATACGAGACCTTAAGTACTTTCGTATATTAAATATATTTCGTATATTAGACCTTCTGAAGATGTATTTAATATACGAAAGTACTTAAGGAAATTCCTGTTTCATTTTTCCTCCGTGGTCTGACATTGTCATATATATATATATATATATATATATATATATATATATATATATATATATATATATATATATATATATTAAAGCACAAGAAGGCCGAGGAGCTGGAAATTGATTCTAAGAGCACTTTACATATGAACACATACATACATACATACATACATACATACATACATACATACATACATACATACAAAGGAAAGGACTATCGGATACATATAGCAGGTGAAGAAATGTATACATTATTAGTGTTATCGAATTGAGGAAGTGCAACTACCATGAACTGAAAGTTGTGAAGGAACTCAATAGGCCCAGATAATTTTCCAAACATATGACTATCCAAAGTGCGTCAGTTAACCAAAGGCAGATTTGAGATTTGAAAAGCAGGAGCTCATCACCCGAAACGCACTTAGATGAATACACACACACACACACACACACACACACACACACACACACACACACACACACACACACACACACACACACACACACACACCTCTCAACGCGTCTAGCGGTAAAATGCAAAGTTGCCCGCTGTAAATATTTCTCGTCTCGATACCACCTCACACAATTACAACAAAACACACATGCAAACCAAAACATCTCGTACCACAAACACAGTGTCCAGTCTTTTACTTACATCTCACTAGACGAGGCCCCATACCACTGACTTTAAGGAGTGAAGGCTCTAAAGTACGCTTCTCAGGCTGGTAACACTGGCGGGGGGTGGGGGGGGGGGGTTGTTTACAAGAGTCAGCTGGGCTGCCTCATGTCTACTCTAATGTTTTGATTGTTCGAATTAAGAGAGTTTTTGGTACAAAGTGGTACACACGAGGTGGCTGATAATCACAGCATTGGACGAGATTTATGGCGACAGAATATAAAAGCAAATGACGGTCCATTTTGTTTTTGGTTGAGTAGATATGGTGGGTTAATGGGCTATGGTTGAATAGATGGCGATACGCTATTGGTGAAGTACAAGGTTGAGATATTCGTAAGCTTTACACACTTCCCCACCTGACACCCTCTCCTACGTGACACTCTTTCCTCTCTCACCTGTCTCTCTCTCCCCCTGGCCCTCTCTCCTCTCTCACCATCCTCACGACAGTTTTATCTTAGTACTCCAATCTTCTCCCTTATCGATCACACTCACCCAAAGCGCAGCCCCTCCCTCCCTCTCACCTGTGGAGGTCGCTGGCGTCGTGGGGCGGCTCAGGCATCCTCCTGGTCCTTCTCAGGACCCGAAGGACCTCCAGGAGACAGGTCGTGAGACGCATCCTGGAGACTCGACCATAGTGCACTAGGGAGTGAAGGACGGGGACGCGTACCTCACCTTCTCAAAGTAAATGTTTCACCTTGTCCATGCTCTCCTGAACCTTATTGATCAATATAACTTGCTTATATGAGTATTAACCGAGAACAATATATATTCATGTTAACTACGTCTGAAACATTACGTTCCTACGATATGCTTGAAGACTTTAGTACCTGTGTTCAGTAAGCTTTACTCTGTCCGGAATTATTTACATTCAGGATCAGTTTCTTCCATTTTCCCTTCTTCTTTTATGCTGATGAAGTATTTGTTCGCATATCAATGGCGCAGCTTGATGTTTAGTTTCCAAGCACGTCTCCTCGTTACTCGTTACTGACCAAGCAAATTCCTATCTCAATTTCGCCGATGGCCGTGAGTATTTTGCATGTTTGCAACATGTTTCCAAAATATTTTTCCAGTCTTGCAGTCGCTAGTTTCACGTCACTCTATCAACCATGGTAACTCAATTTCAAAATTTTTGAGCCAGTCTAAAAGTAAACTTTTGCTTATATATATATATATATATATATATATATATATATATATATATATATATATATATATATATATATATATATATATATATATATATAAAGAATTTACAGAACAAGGACGTCACCAATCGTAGGAAACTGTCTAGTACTGGTAAAGTGACGGATAATTGGCAGCATAAATAGAAACATTAGGAGAGAGAGAACAGAATGAATCATATCATACTCTGCTATCCTGCTATCATTCTACCGGAGTATATACCAACCTCTTCATCGGAAGTGATACAAAAGTTGGAATTGTACTCAGAACAATTCCATGCACTCTAGTCCACAAAAAGCTACTCTAAATTTAGTTGAAGATATATGGAAAACTAATTAGAAAGGCACTAAAATATAAAAAGCGTGTGTGTGTGTGTGTGTGTGTGTGTGTGTGTGTGTGTGTGTGTGTGTGTGTGTGTGTGTGTGTGTGAGAGGGTCCAAAAGTCAGCTGACCACACCAGAACCACTTACAGTTGCCGTTACTTTTAGTGGAGCAATAGACAGCTCGATCAAATTTACTGGTCATAATACTCTGTAGAGAAATGGGTTGGGTGCAGCTTCTTCCACACACACACACACATGGCCGTATGGACAGCTCTCGGGGGCTATAGTCCTGAAGGCCGGGATTCGATTCCTGGCCAAGGCAGAACAAATAAGCAGTTTCTTTCACCTGATGTACCTGTTCGCCTAGCAGTAAATAGGCGCACCAGCAGTTAGGAAACTTTTGTGGGTTGCATGTGTCGTGGGTTACTAATGGAGTACCACAGGGCTCGATGCTTGGGCCAGTTTGGTTGATAATACGTGTCAACGACCTGACGAAGGAAATTGGCTTCTTCATATAGACGAGACAAAACAAATCAAGGGGCGAGAGAGAGAGAGAGAGAGAGAGAGAGAGAGAGAGAGAGAGAGAGAGAGAGAGAGAGAGAGAGAGAGAGAGAGAGAGAGAGAGAGAGAGAGAGAGAGGTGTCGCTCCAAAAGTAAATCACACCAGTAACAATTTAACTGGTGTTAATCGGAGCACAAGTTGCTCATCTCACACAGGAGCACTCCCTGGAGGAGGTAAGTGGCAGTAATTGTCTCGTAAATGACTTTCCCCTCAGGTATAATGAACAACCATTAGTATTATGACAGGAACCTCGGCAGAATAGTCCCCACCTCTCGCTTTCTTTTCCTCCTTTCAAATTCTGAAAATCCTGCCTTAAATCCTGTGATTCACTCTCAAATTCTGTGATTATCTCTTATATTATCTGATTATCTTTAAAATTCTCTTATTATCTCTCCAATTCTATGATTCTCTCTCAAATTCTTTGACTATCTTTACAAATTCTCAGATTCTCTCTCGAAAGCTCTGATTCTCTCTCAAAATCTCTGAATCTCTCTCAAATTCTCTGTCTATTCCCTTCCTCCAATTTTATGATACTCTTTTGTTCTATACTTCTTACTATCACCTCCATATTCTCCCACGCATTTCCTTTGTATTCCTCATTTAACTCAGTTATTGGAAAAACTGTTCAACAAGGTTATGAAAATGTTTCATGTTTTTGAGGATTCCGCACATGATGAACAACAGTGATCTGAACTTGTGAATTCCACCACTCACCTATCTAACGAGCAATAAAGACAATCCACACATAAACAATTTTTCTAAAATAAGGATTAATACGAACATTCAGCTGACCGGGCCTGAGAAAGAAGGCTTTTATGAAGCCTCAGTTAACTCAGTTATTGGAAAAACAGTTTAACAAGGTTATGAAAATGGTTCGTAGAATTATACAAAACTCCACAAACCTTCTTAATATTATATAAATAAAGAAGAGCTTAAACATATTACAGTATAATAATATTGGTAATAAGCATAGAAAGTGAAAAACATAATTGTAATTTGAAATAAGTTCATTTTATAACAAAATTAGACCAAAATATGTGTAAGATGAATCAAAGAAATTCTTCCTTTGTGTGGCGTCGACCGTAATCTGTTTTGTTCTTATTTCGTTATTAAATAAACTTGTTTCCGAGATTTATTAGTTTTCTTCATTCATTTCTAATATTATGTTAAGAAAATATATTATATTTATTTTTTGGCGTAGCTATAAGAAGTTTAAGGGGGAGTTTTGAGTAATTGTACGGACCTGAGAAGAAAAATATTCTTTCTACCAAATGGTCAAGTGAATATTCCTGCATATTCTTATCTAGTACGTAGAGTAACAATGATTCCGATTCGGCAAAATTGCGTATTCGGGTTTACTATATTGAATCCGTAAGTATCAATGCAACTACATTGAAATCACCGACAACGCTAGTTTTACGATTGAAAATTGGTAATTAACTTGTGGTTTCAATATAGCTTTCCAGATGACAAAAAACTTTGCAGAATCAAGCGATATAATCACTCCTCATTCTGAAAAAGATTAAAACATAAATACTACGTAATAATATTTGAATAAATATGTGTCCTCTTTGGATGAGTGACCATTTGATCTTCCTGTATTAGCCATTGGGTGAAACAAATGGGATTTTTCAGATATATCACTTAGAAAACCATTCTTGTATATATGTTTAGTGAGAGGAGTAATTGCAAACACTACACAAAAACGCGACGGACTTGTCACCAAAAACAAAAGTTCCACTGACACCGAATCAGATTGGTATAAGTAATAATATAAGTATAAGATAAGCTCATGAAGTAAAATGTTTCTTAAAGTGTTCACCGACAACAGGAAGAATATCTGTGACGCTTATATTTACACTTTTATTTTCAAATTATTGTCGTGTTTCTGAAATAAGTTTATAATTATAATAGGTCGTTTTGCGTAATAATTCACTGAGATTTCTCAGGTTTCAATGCCAGTTCTGAGGCCTGTGTCTCTGATCCATCGGTAAAGGAATACTGATGCTGATTCTGTTGTACACATGTTTCAAGCACTGAACTCGCACGTATCAATCACAGAGTGGTAAAGAGGACACTATTTACGACACACATTATCACACTTTCCAGCCAATGAATGGTAATGAACACGTGCGGGGAAATAAGCACTGGCACAACGTCGAGGCGCACTTAATGTGGTATGGCCCGAAACCCGCCATTACCTATATGATAGTATGGTTTATAACCCCGAAGACCACGACCAACCATTTCGTTCGTGGCCTGAAGCCCACCACTGCCCGCTTGACAGTATGGTCTTCATGTGTAGAGTCTCAACACTCTCCTACCTCACCTCCTCTCCCTCCCTCGCATCAACTTTCCAAAATATCACCACAAACAGCAGTCCGAACACTCCCCCCTCTCCGAACCCCCCTCCCCCCGCACGACACACTCACTACAGCAATTAATCTTCTCTTTCGTCTTCCTCCTCTCCTTCGTAATTGAGGCTGTATACTTGCCTATTGGGAAACACAATGGATTAATCTCCAAAACGATTGTTGTTTTAAATTTGATTTTTAATAGGTCATTAAAGCTTTTAATTTTATCTTCAGGTAACAGAATTCGAAAAGATTTGGAAATAATACCATAGAAAATACTGAGGTAGTGAAGCTTCCGCCACTCGGCCGACGTCAAATAAGTATGTGCATAGAGACAGAAAAATACTAAAAGGTAATTTCTGTTCGTGCACAATATCGGTGTCCAGAAATAGACGGGTTAAGTAAACCTGCTGTGAGTCCTTCATGATTGTAAGTTCCATCTCTCTTGATAACATGATTCATACGTGGCTGTGACATATCTTCCTCCGAGACAACTTACGCAATTTGTGAAAGATGGTGAGTCAAGAAAGGTGAAGGGACGACGACGTTTCGTCCCCCCCACCCCCAGTTTTACCTGAGGATTTTTTCCAACTACATACTGATGGGGCTAAACTACAAACGAGGACTAAAAGGTCCATATTTATTCTTTTTGTATATATATATGTTACACATATCTTAGCATATGTGCGTAGTCAAACAATAATTATAAGAGCGTAATATATTTAGATTATTGTTATACGGTGATTAATGAACAAATCGATGTAACGGTGATTAATGTTATACGATTAATGTTAAACGCAGACTCGGTCTGAGTTATTTTCACAGGACGGGGAGTTATAGCACATTTCAGAATCCGTAAAATATCTCTAAACCACATATTCCCGCAAACAAAAACAATTAGATAGCGGGCACTATACTCAATTTAACGTCGTGAAATTTATGAAAACATCGTGAAGCCGTGATACTAACCGAAGTGATGTACTGTATTGCACTTTACCTGAGTATCTGCTCAAAGAAAACGTTAAGACACATTCTCACTTCATCACGTCGGGTCTAGAGAAAACGGCAATGTACTATATTTAAGGGAGACATACATAGTTTTGATTTGTCACAGACAGGCTTGTGAACTAGACGTTTATCTGAATTTACCTGAGGGCCACTATCTCTCTAGTAGCCTCGACGTGGACTAGAAGCCGACGGCTTATCAACGGTACGTGAGGTTATTTATTTATCATTTTACCAAAGGTTTATCATTGTTCCTGAGAGTTTTTTCCTGCTGGATTTTGAACTGTATACCACTGATAGGTTTAGAAAGGATCTCCTACCCATGGAGTCCAACCACTTTGGCTGGACCGTAGAGCGACGGTCTTGCTGCATGCAGGTCAGCGTTCAATCCCCGACCGTCCAAGTGGTTGGGCAGCATTTCCCTTCAGTCCAATCCCAAATCCTTATTCTGACCCCTTCCCAGTGCTATATAGTCGTAATGGCTTAGCGCTTTCTCCTGATAATTCCCTCCCTCTTACCCCATGGATGACACGTCACACATTTAGTGCAGCTCTAGATGGATGAATGCTCGGACAGTTCATGGATGAGTGACTGCTCGGACAGCCTCTGCACGGATAACCGCTCGGGCCAACCTGTCCTCTTACGAAGAATGTCGTATTTCGCTCGTATGCGTTACATACGGCCAACAGTAGTACGCAAAAATGGAAGCGGCTCGCGAAAATGACGATCTGTCCCGTTTTCTGTTTTGGGTCCTCTGGAAGGTTATGAGAGGACACTTTAAATTGACTGTTTTCTTGACGTTGGGAAACCGTTGTGCAGGGAAAGGTTAGTGAGCAAGCGGAGTGGGCTACAGGGAGATATATAGTGGACACTAAGAGTATGCGAAGAAAAGAAATATTGATGTCACTGCAATACACTACCAGCAGCTGGTAATGCGGGGCTTAGGAGCTGGCGCACGATCCAGGAAGCATATTTAAGTGAGTGTAGATGAGTGAAATGTCCTCTGCAACACTGTAACTCAGACAAATGCGAAGTTATGAGGCTGGGAACAGGAGAGAAGACAACTGAGGCAATGAGAAATGGGAAGACAACTTGCTGCATCAGAAGAACCATTCGAAGAACACCTATGGCTTTGAAGAACTTACAGAAAGACGTCTTTCAAGTGTTATTCACAACCATCGTAGCATCCATTCTTGAGAAGCAGCCACGGCACAAAAATCACACGAAAACAAACTAAAAATTAAACTAATAATGATGCAAAAATATGGAACAAGTCTCGTTCTTGAGCTCAGGGAATTAAGACGTAAAAAATCAGATGAAACTGGACGTCACCAGCCTGAAGGAGAGAAGAAACAGAAGAATCATGATTAACACATATCAGATTCAAATGATACATGTCAAAATAGACAGAAGAAAAAGTTTAAAAAGTTTAAAACTTTAAAAAAATGCGTCTGAAGGAACTGAACCTTACGACACTAGAAAAATGAAGGGAGAGGGGGAATATGATAGGAATGTATAAAATACTCAGGGGAATTGACAGAGTGGAAATAGAAGAAATGTTCACACGGACTAGTAACAGAATGAGGGAACATTGGTGGATGCTGGAAACTCAGATGAGTCACAGAGATGTTAGGAAATTTTCTTTTAGCGTGAGAGTAGTTGAGAAATGGAATGCATTTAAGGAGCAGGTTATGGAAGCAAACTCTATTCATAATTTTAAAACTAGATATGATAGGGAAATAGAACAGGAGTCATTACAATTAACAACCGATCGCTAGAAAGGCGGGATCCAAGGATCAATGCTCGATTCTGCAGGCACAAATAAATAAGTACAAATAGGTGAATACGCACACAATTAGACAATTAGGTAAGTACAAATATCCACATTTTCTGTGATCCAGAAATCACTGGATCACAGAAAATGGATCACTAACTGGATCTCTAACTGTGATCAAGTTAGTTGGGTAGATCACTTCGGCTGGTGCGATTCTGTTTAAGTTAGCACTTTGGATTTTGTTCGTTGTGGTAAATCAAGAGAAAGTGCTGGACCCAGAACAGCTTTCATTGTAAATTAAGCAGGTAACCCACGAGGAGAAACTGCCAAAACTGAGGCATCAGCAAAGGAAGTTAGTACGCAATTAAAGAAACTAGATAAAACGATAACTGAGAGCATATATTTCCATAGGTGCTGCAGGAAGGTGCACAGACCCTCTGTATACCTCTAGCACTGATTTTTATTGAGTCACTGGCGAGAGAAGAGTTGCACAGCAGCTGAACAACGGGTAATGTGGTACTAATATACAAGAATGAACACAGGAACGAGGCGCTAATTTACAGCGTAGGAAATATCTTACGAATATACTGAGCGGTAAGACGACAAATTAACGACAAAAAAACACGACATAGAAGTCTGAGCACATGGCATATTTCTAGACTGTGCCTAAAGCCCTCTGACACTTCGGCATAAAAGCCAAGAAATATAGAAATGGGTTAGGAGACAGTCATAGAGAGGGGCGAAAAGTCTGCTTTGTGTATACTTACATAGAGCATTCCCACAAGGATCGGTCTTAGGACCCTAACAATCATTCCCCAAAGTGAATAACCTAACCGGAATATACAATCCAAAACAAGCCGTAGTAACACTTCTGGCAAACCAGGTAGATACAGAAATACTCCTACTGGGGGTGTAAAAGTGTACCTGAGGTTTACATCAGACCAAAAAACCATCAAATGTTGAGCAACTAGTAAATAAAGCCCGAGTGATGGCCACAGTACCTGAAATCCGGGGAGGTCTCCACCAGGAGCTTGACGCATTCGAGGCAGCCCCTGGCGGCGGCGTAGTGCAGGGCCAGAGCCCCGCCCTGCGTCTTGTCCAAGCCTGGCATCCCGGCGTCAAGTAGAAGCCACCTTAACACGTTCAGCCGGCCGTACCTGTCCAGAAGACGGAGCTGCGTTAGTGATGGGGAGGGTGTCTGGTGGTGGGGTGATGGGGAGGGTGTCTGGTGGTGGGGTGATGGGGAGGGTGTCTGGTGATGGGGTGATGGGGAGGGTGTCTGGTGGTGGGGTGATGGGAAGGGTGCCTAGTGGTTGGGTGGGGATGGAGGAGTGGGTGACTGGTGGGGGTGCAAGGACTGAGGCCGATGTTGGGGTGAGAGGAGAGAGTCTGGAGTTGTTGTCAGTAGAAAGAAGCTGGTGATAGGATGAGGATATTAAAGCCGGTGATAAGAGTGAAGGGTTGACTGGGAGAGAGGCCGGTGGAGGGGTGAGGAGAAGAGAAAGAATGATGTCAGTGTGGAGCTGAGAGATGGTATCTGTTGGGTATGAACATTATATATATATATATATATATATATATATATATATATATATATATATATATATATATATATATATATATATATATATATATATATATGCTCAAGTGTGTGTGTGTGTGTGTGTGTGTGTGTGTGTGTGTGTGTGTGTGTGTGTGTGTGTGTGTGTGTATTCACCTAGTTGTACTTGCGGGGGTTGAGCTCTGCTCTTTCAGCCCGCCTCTCAACTGTCAACCAATCAACTGTTCCCAACTACTATTTTTTTACACACACACACACCCAGGAAGCAGCCCGTAACTCCCAGGTACCTATTTACTGATAGGTAACAGGAACATCAGGGTGAAAGAAACTCCGCCCATTTGCGTCTGCCTAGTCCGGGAATCGAACCCGGGCCACAGGATTACGAGTCGTGCGTGCTGTCCACTCAGCTACAAGACCCCCTCCAGTGTGTGCGTGTATTTACTATTTGCATATACTATTTTTGCCTGCAGAATCGACCTATTAACTCCTGCACCCAACCTTTTTAACCGATCTATTTTTCCTCTATAATGTCTACTACATGTATATCTCTCTAACACACACACACACACACACACACACACACACACACACACACACACACACAAACATCACCAGGAAGCAGCCCGTAGCAGCTGTCTAACACCAAGGTATCTATTCACGTCTAGATAGATGAACAGGTACAACAGAGCAAAAGAAACTGCCCATTTGTTTCTCCCTCGTCCGGGAATCACATATGTACATATATGTACAGAGTGTACACATGCTGTGTAAGCTTAACCGCGCACGTATATTGAACGAATTCTCATTTTGTGAATAAAACCCCTCTGACCTGCCACGACCTTGACCAGAGTGAGGAGAGCGTGATCAGGCCACGGGCCTCGTGCCCCAGAAGCTGATCACTGAGCTACTGAATCACGAATTACAAGACAGTCGCCGGGTCAATAAGTAATCTCCCCCCACCGCCGCAATTCAGTGTTTAATTGTAAAAGAACTTAATTTAAAAAAAGGGTAATTCTTGTAATACATTGTGTAAGTAACGTATCACGGGCAGCACTCTACAGCTGGTCTTGTGCAGCAGTGGACTGCTGCTATGCGTGACTGCTGCAGTGAAGTGCTGCACGAGCAGTGTTGCACTGCACAGCTATTATTTTTTTTATGCAATGAATGGCTGTTGTGGCTGACTGCTCGAGAATGGTTGTAGTGGTGCATGGGTAACACCTTACATCTGATCTCATAAACCTGTGAGTATCTGCTGTCGACGCCGGGCTGGAGTTTACAGGTGCATGACGAGACCTAATACCATACATTGTAATGTGAACGATATAATGCATCATAGAGAGATACTTTTAATGATTTATTATTTAATAGCATTAACCTACTTTTTCCACATTACTCGCTCTATTTCCCCGGACTGACGGCTCCCAGTACTATCGCAGGGGCAAACTAACTATAATGTTAGTTTTAGATAATTGCGTCTCTATTTGTCCTTAACCATTACTTAAACTTCCTGTTATGCTTGATTTAATTTTCTAATAAAAATAATTCAAACTCCTAAACATGATAAGTTTTATCTATGTTGCTTTAAAATTGAAAAGAAGCAGCATAATAATAATAATAATAATAATAATAATAATAATAATAATAATAATAATAATAATAATAATTGTAAATATGATAAAACAGATAAAGCAGAGTTGGTACTTTAAAATATTAATGGACGAACGGGTGAGACTTCAAGAGTTGATGACACTTGACTCTGTGAGTGCCTCTAGTTGAGATCATTTTGATGAGTACACTCAACTCAGTACTGATAGATGAGTACATCGGCCACACAGCTCTCTGCTTCATGACTCTTACTCCACCTCCTGTAGGTGGAGTAAGCTCTTACTCCACCTTCCCCGTACAATATGGACGTGGTAGCTTTAAGAGAACGGGTTGAATTACGTTACATAATGTTTTGTTTACATTGTTCCAGTCGCCTTATTGCAGTTCAGTGGTACTTATTTACCGTGATTCACTTACGGATTTGTTTAATTTTCAAAGAAAGTTTCACGTGTAAATTTTAGTGTATTAGAAAAATTCACATATTTGATTCTGCATATTTGATTACATTAGAGAGATTCACATGCATATTTGAGTACATTAGACAGATTTACATGCATATTTGATTATATTAGAGAGATTGGCATGCATATTTGAGTACATTAGAAGGATTCACATGGAAATCTGTGCACATTAGAAAGATTTACGTACAAATCTGATTACATTAGAAAATTTATATACAAATCTGATAACATCAGAATATTTACAAGCAAACTTGAAAACATTTTAAATATTAACATGCAAATTTACAAACTTCAGGTGCCAAAACTTACCTGTAATGGAGGAGTGAAAGTAGAATGCAGAGTGCACGCATCATTTGCAGTTTATGATGCAAAGAGACAAAAAGTCAGGAATCATTTTTTTCAATGTTATGCTTTCAGATTGTCTGGCTCCAACACCGATGAATGAGCTATCGACCCCAACGTAAAAATTGCGGTGTTTTAATTAAATGAAAAACTTTGCAAAATTTTCGGTTGACATATTGTGCGAAAGGGCTGAGTTACCTCTTTATCGCATCAACAAGTAATATAGAAGTAATTCAATGCTCGATGCAACAAGGAGCAATAATAAGCATCAACCGTAAGTTTAATGGTGGTTTTGCTTCATCAGAGCCCAGGCAAAGGAGATTGCTTACCGTGTTCGATCCTCTTCAGTTATTGGGAGCGTAAATTTGGCGTCAATTTTAATTTCTTTAACCCACCACAATTCTTACATACACAGGCGATGAGTCACAATAACGTGGCTGAAGAATGTTGACCAGACCACACACTAGAAGGTGAAGGGACGACGACGTTTCACAATCGACTTGAGAATGATGCAGGACGGACCGAAACGTCATCGACCCTTCACCTTCTAGTGTGTGTTCTGGTCAATTTACGTACACACCTAGGGATATATTATTAGATGTAAGACAGTGATCGAATGGGGAAGTGGAACTATGCTATTTTCCGCCCTCTTTGTCCTGGAGACGTAGTTATCTTCGTGACGTTATCTTCGTGATGTAGTTACCTTTGTGACGTAGCTACACGCGTGACGTAGCTACACATGCACACACACCTGAACCGGAAGTCACATATACCACACTGTAACATATAATATCAACTCGACCCCAGTGAGGAATCACTTGGTAAGATCAGTGTCTTTTATTGCACTTTTAAATGATTAAACATTTATTTAAGTCGACCTCACTCTCTACATCGTTGTCTCCCGTGGCCCTCCCCACATGGACGGCCAAATTGTAAAAGTAAAAAAATAAATTGACACGAATTATCATTGAATTAGCTCTATGCTTTTAGGCGTAGTTATTTTAGGTGTAGCTGTATGTTCTTCTGTAGTGTATGTTCTTCGACATGCGTAGTTACTTCCCCATGCGTAGTTTCCCATGCGTAGTTTCCCATGCGTAGTTACTTTCCCGTGCGTAATTCCTTCCCCATGCGTAGTTCCCTCCCCATGGGTAGTTACTTTCCCATAGGTATTTACTTTCCCATGAGTAGTTCCCTCCACATGTGTACTTCCCTCCATATGGCGTTTTACAAGTCGTCCAAAAGCAGTCACTTCCTATGGACTGTAAACAGCACTATAGCTCTCGCAGTATAAACGCCACAAATATGTTGACTTATGTAGAAACTCCACTAAATCAAAACATCTGGCGATCTGAAGGGAATATAGCTTCCGATATCATTCCATTACTGTTTAAGCTCCTAGAACCTAATCATTATATCCCTAATAATAGAAGCAGATGATAAAGGAGGAAAAAAATATTGTAGGAAAGCTCTTATTATTGACTATTCACATTGCTTGCAATTCTCAGAACCACATTCGTATAAGAGGAAAGAACACATGAAAAAAAGCAATAATAACAAATTATATGAAGAATGTTACTCTAGTTTTACAATTATCATCACTACCACCACTTAAATCATGACTATAACACCTCTTCATTCCTCACTGCACCTCCCCCTTAAATCATCACTATAACACCACTTAAATTATCCCAAATAAAAACAAATAATAATTGTTTTTATTTAGTTCGCAAGTGGAAGATAGTGAACATGACATCATTAAGGTGACGAGTATGAGTGAACATGGCGAAAACATATAAATAAGGGATATTTTAAAGAACAAAAATAAAGGCTTCTATGGAAGAATGCTGATGAGAAAATGTGGCGCATTAAGGAAAATGTTAAGGATCTATACAGCAGAACACTGAAAGGAATAGTTTAATGAACATATTGAAAGAACATTCACAAAAATTGCAAAACATGGCCTTGTGTAAAACACATATACATTGATATATAATTAACGACCTATATATAAGACAATAATATATTTTACAAGTGCATATTTATGCACACACACACACATACACACACACACACACACACACAGGGATGGGGTATGAAGAGCGCCTGAGGGAACTGTGCCTTACGACACTAGAAAGAAGAAGGGAGAGGGGGGACATGATAGGAACGTATAAGATACTCAGAGGAATTGACAGAGTGGACATAGACGAAATGTTCACACGGAATAGTAACAGAACGAGAGGACATGGATGGAAGCTTGAAACTCAGATGAGTCACAGAGATGTAAGGAAGTTTTCTTTTAGCGTGAGAGTAGTGGGGAAATGGAATGCACTTCAGGAACAGGTTGTGGAAGCAAATACTATTCATAATTTTAAAACCAGGTATGATAGGGAAATGGGACAGGAGTCATTGCTGTAAACAACCGATGCTCGAAAGGCGGGATCCAAGAGTCAATGCTCGATCCTGCAAGCACATATAGGTGAGTACATATAGGTGAGTACACACACACACACACACACACACACACACACACACACACACACACACACACACACACACACACACACACACACACAATATATATATATATATATATATATATATATATATATATATATATATATATATATATATATATATATATATATATATATATATATATATATACTGAGCGGACCAAGGGACATGGAGCCTGCAAGGACAAGACTGTCCAGTACGTTTCAACACTTTTGTGTTGAAACGTTTGAACTTTAAACGTACTGTCCAGTACGTTTAGAGTTCTCGCAACACCCTGGAGTTCTAAAGCATCCTAGGAGTTCTAAATACCGATTGTCGGAATGTTGAACCCCCAGAGTTTAACTTAATTTATTACCATTTTGTAATTATTTTTTTCCATATGTTCACCACGATTTCATTCTCAGAAGAACAAGAATAACTATGAAGTTCTTCGCTCGTATAATTATCTTAAAATTATCGTTGATAATTAGGTGCAGCCAGTCGCTAGCTGGAAGAGATTATCGTCTCCTTCTTGACTCAGTTATTAAGGCAAGAATCTGGGGAGTGGTGCATGGGGTTCTATCAGTATGGTTTTTAGGCTCATGGTTCTACCAGTACTGTTTTGGAGGTTCATGGAGCTACCAGTACTGTTTTGGAGGTTCATGGAGCTACCAGTACTGTTCTGGTGGTTCATTGAGCTACCAGTACTGTTTTGGAGGTTCATGGAGCTACCAGTACTGTTTTGGAGGTTCATGGAGCTACCAGTACTGTCCTGGAGGTTCATGGAGCTACCAGTACTGTTCTGGTGGTTCATGGAGCTACCAGTACTGTTTTGGAGGTTCATGGAGCTACCAGTACTGTTCTGGTGGTTCATTGAGCTACCAGTACTGTTTTGGAGGTTCATGGAGCTACCAGTACTGTTCTGGTGGTTCATTGAGCTACCAGTACTGTTCTGGTGGTTCATTGAGCTACCAGTACTGTTTTGGAGGTTCATGGAGCTACCAGTACTGTTTTGGAGGTTCATGGAGCTACCAGTACTGTCCTGGAGGTTCATGGAGCTACCAGTACTGTCCTGGAGGTTCATGGAGCTACCAGTACTGTTCTGGTGGTTCATGGAGCTACCAGTACTGTTCTGGAAGTTCATGGAGCTACCAGTACTGTCCTGGAGGTTCATGGAGCTACTAGTACTGTTCTGGAAGTTCATGGAGCTACCAGTACTGTCCTGGAGGTTCATGGAGCTATCAGTACTGTTCTGGTGGTTCATGGAGCTACCAGTACTGATCTGGTGGTTCATGGAGCTACCAGTACTGATCTGGTGGTTCATGGAGCTACCAGTACTGTTCTGGTGGTTCATGGAGCTACCAGTACTGTTCTGGTGGTTCATGGAGCTACCAGTACTGTCCTGGAGGTTCATGAAACTACCAGTACTGGTCTAAACTCTCATGGTGCTACAAGCCTCTGGACGTTCATGGTCTTTCAAGTACCATTCGGGAGTCTATTGTGGTTCTACCAATACCATTCACGTGATTCATGGTCCTACCAGTACCGTTGTGGAGACTTGCGACGTAATCCAGTCTCCCATGGCCAACCAATCACGGAATCCCACGTCACGTGTCAACACGTCCAGCCACTTCTTATTGGCTGACAACAGTTAACGTGTAGGCTCAGTCGTCCACTAATGTACCCGTGTGTGTGTGTATTTACTATTTGTGTCTGCAGAATCGAGTTATTTAGCTCTTGGACCCCGCCTTTCTAATCAATCTATTTTTCCTCAATATAGATATTTTCGCAATAAAGGTAAGATTTAATGCCAATTCATTTTGTTGTAATTCGATATTATCCGGGAAAGCTTTTTCGTTCTATATCACAAAATATTCTATATTTAAATTTAAATTTAAATTGAAATAAGTTTATTGAGGTATAAATACACACAAAGGGATGAGGTAGCTCAAGCTATTCTCACCCCGTTCAGTACACCGTGTTAATACATATATAGACACACATCACAAACAATAAACATATTACTCTACATTCTGAGTGATAAAAATACTTAAATTGTAGTTTGCTATATATCTTGAGGTTATCTTGAGATAATTTCGGGGCTTTTAGTGTCCCCGCGGCCCGGTCCTCGACCAGGCCTCCACCCCCAGGAAGCAGCCCGTGACAGCTGACTAACACCCAGGTACCTATTTTACTGCTAGGTAACAGGAGCATAGGGTGAAAGAAACTGCCCATTGTTTCTCGCCGGCGCCTGGGATCGAACCAAGGACCACAGGATCACAAGTCCAGCGTGCTGTCCGCTCGGCCGACCGGCTCCCTATAGGATTTTTTTCAAACTTAAATGCACAAATATGTTTTACTTAGAGATTTAAATATAGTTATCAATACATCATAAACTATCAAACCATTGCGAATAAATTACGCTATCGTGCATGTAATAACCTTAAGAAATACATTGTGTTGCACAGTCGATATTTTCTTCAGTGAGACCTCTCTTAAATCAGTGTTACCAAGCGTGTCGCTCATCAAGCTGCTCATTCTCTCTCTCTCTCACACTCATTAAAGTGAGAACAAATATGCTGACTAACTGTCTCAACCTTTCCCCTCAATGGCTTAAATGTGGCAAACACGTTCTGCGATCGTAATCACTTACACACACACACACACACACACACACACACACACACACACACACACACACACACACACACACACACACACACACACACACACACTCGCGCGTGACCCCAATCATGACTATTGTCTTGGAATGGCTACAACAAGTCTCCCGTGTTCATGCTCGAGATAGCAGACTCACTCAGCGACCAGCACCCTGAGATAATCACGTACTGAGTCTTGAATAACCTCAGTTCTACCTCTCTGTTGACGTCAGTGATAGTAAACACGCTCACCGACCATCACACGGCCCAGACTCTTACTTAATTATAGACCTTTCTTATTTTATTTAGATGGTCTCTAGAAATCACTTTAAATTTTAGCACATTCTATGCTAAAGGCCATTCATCTCAACTATAACCAACGAGCCAGCCAAATCTACTAACAAATCATCGTTGGTTATTAGTAACGAGTTTTCGGAATAAATTAACGGTGCCAGCCAGTTATGATGTGTACACTAACAAGCCAGCCACTTTATTGACTGGAGGCGATTACAACTCAAATAACCAGTCATATTCCCCTGTCAACTAATCAGTCGTTCTCTATCAACTACCCAGTCGTCGCTATCAACTAATCAGTCATCCTAATCAACTAATCAGTCGTCCTAATCAACTAATCAGTCATCCTAATCAACTAATCAGTCATCCTAATCAACTAATCAGTCGTCATTAACACCTAACCAGTCTGTGTAAAAAGACACTCAAAAACCACGACACTGCAGATGGTTTGTCCACAGATAGACCAGATATCTCCCTACGATAATAATGCTAGCAGCACGAAGCAATAATCAAGTCACATATGATCATTTTAAATGCTGTTATAGATTCAGCTACTCGGAACAAGTTCCAAGTAGCACGGGCTATGGTGAGCCCGTTACTTACCTGGCACAGGAGCGGGGCAAGTAGCACGGGCTATGGTGAGCCCGTAGTGGACTTACCTGGCACAGGAGCGGTGCTCAACGTCATTTTAAATAATAAATTATGCATATATGATGGTGTGAAAAGTGGTGAGGCGTTACCCTGCCCAGTGGAGGGCATTCACTTGCCCTGCATTCTCAATGGTCGGCTGGGTTGGACGTACTTATATATGAGTTGACTGTCAATAATTTGGGGATATTGCTTGATATGAAGTGCTTCGGCAATGTCTAATCTCTTATTATTACTATACTTGTAGGTTATATAACTGTTACTAGTCTGGATGTCTCTGGTAATGGTCTGGTTGTGTAGAACTGATGTACATCTTGGATATATTTTTTCTTTGGTACTGTCGGTCGCTCGTCAAGAAGGAAATAATGTCATCTTGACTCTCAAGTTGAGATCATTAGGGCTGACACTCCCCCAGAAGACATGTATAAGGATTTATTGGGAGCTAATCCTTAACTGTAGCCTCTGTTCACCCAACAGTAAAGTGTGTACCTGCTTGTTAAATGATTTGGCGAGTCGTATTCCGGGGAAATTTAGGATTAAGGACCTGCCCGAAACGCAATGCATGTTAGTGGCTTTACAAGAATGTAAGAACTCTTGAATATATAAATAATATAAAAATATACAAGCATAAACAACATTAATCTCCTTTTAGGCAATCCGTATGGTGTCGAAAGAGTTAGTCATGAGCAATTTGGTTATATTAAATCATGAAAAATAACTATTAACAGGACATCCAACTGGTTCTTATTGCATCATTGACGTCACATTGACAATAAAATTTAAGCTTAAAATATTTAATGAAAGGAATCTTAAAAACCACACAATCTAATTAGCCAATTAAACCTTACAAACAAATAATTAACGACATAAAAACGACATAAAAAGTATGAAAACAAAAACAGTGAGAATGCGATATTGTTTTCTAAGTCATGAAGAAAGTACAATACTAACAGCACACATGACTCTCGAGCCTTAATATTATATATATATATATATATATATATATATATATATATATATATATATATATATATATATATATATATATATATATATATATATATATATATATATATATATATATATTATTAAATATGACCGAAAAAGTAAGATTAATAATTCTAACACGAATTTTCTCAATCTTTCGTACATTATGTACGAAAGATTGAGAAAATTCGTGTTAGAATTATTAATCTTACTTTTTCGGTCATATTTAATAATATATGTCTACAGGAAAGACTGCTACCAAAATATACTAATATATATATATATATATATATATATATATATATATATATATATATATATATATATATATATATATATATATATATATATATATATATAAATATAGACAGAAACAGGGCACACTCCAGTGACCACGTAAACACACACTGACAATCCCTGTGAAAATACCTGCGTGAGAAAGTCTCATATTTCCCATGGATAACAACAGACATAGAAGCCACATTCATTAGCAGCAAGCGATGACCCAGCTCTATACGGCTCTATCAACAGAAGGCAACGCCCCAGCTCTACACGGCTCTAACCGTAGGTGACGACTTTACTATCTACGTCTCTTGAATGAGCAGAAGACGATCAATGCTCTATTAAGCTCCAGGAGCTTACCCAGCTCTATTAGGATCGAGAAGCAGCAGGCAAGGACCCCGCTCTATACATCTAAATAAGCAGTAGACAACGATCCTGCTCTACACGACTCTTAAGAGGCAGCAGGCGCCGGCATTATATAACTCCTCAAGCAGCAGGCCAAGACTTAATTCCATATGCAGACGATGAAGTCACAATAACGAGGCTGAAGATGTGATGACCAAACTCCACAGCAAAAGATTGAGAGACGACGACGTTTCGGTCCGTTCTGAACCAATATCAAGTCACAATCAATTTGATAATGGTCCTAGACGGACCGAAACGTCGCCGTCGTCTCTTCATCTTCTGGTGTGTGGTTTAGTCATCTAGCTCCATATACAATTGTAGCGACTCAAGTTCTGAAACTCTTCCACATTTCTTATCCGGGAGTTTATATAAACACCAAAAGACGTTCTTGTATACACTGATACCAATCCCTCCTCATCAACAATGGCCAAATGCTCGCTAGTCCACTCGCTAAACCCGCCTGTCTATGAATAAAAAAAAGTTACACGCGACTCACAAAAGATAACTTTTATACTCGAACAGTGCTTCGTTCTTGTCCTCTGCTCGAATCGCACTCATTTATCAAATGATTCATCCACGTATTGAAAATACAAATGATTGTCTATAGAACTTTACTACCTAACGTAAGTTTGACTACACTATTTAACACTTTCTAATATATAATACATTTTATTTGTGAAAATACAAATATTGAATACGCAGTAAGTTAAAATTTATTAATGATGTCTTGATGTTAAGATGTTTTTCATGAATTAAAGTTATTGTAAGATCCCAAGTACGAGAAGTTAATATGTTTACATTGGACGAACATGTAAATTCTTTATTCTAAAATATGCCAACAAATACAATGCTTTAGTTTAGCTGTTTCGAAAAATCCTTTGCAAATATTAAGTATTACTCTTAACCTGTTAAATGATAAAATACATACAAATTATTGTTAAGTGCTTCAGTGTTAACTATAGAAATCCATTAAATTTCCATTACAAAAAATAGAGATGGATGTAATATTATTTTTAGCTCAAAATTGCTTTCACTTGATCCTGCAATATTTCGCATTAAAATCTCTGATCCCATTTCGAGGATTTACGGCCTGGCCGGATTTGCCGGATTACATCTACATTGATCCATTTGTTTTTTCGGCCTCAATTGCCCAACCACTTGGGCTGGACGGTAGAGCGACGGTCTCGCTTCATGCAGGTCGGTGTTCAGTCCCCGACCGTCCAAATGGTTAGGTACCATTCCTTTCCCCCCGTCCCATCGCAGATCCTGATCCCCTCCAATGTAGTGGTAATGGCATGGAACTTTCTCCTGATAGTTTCCTTCTCTTCGACCTCAATTCAGCTTCACTATTGTATCCGAGTCTTTAATATAGTCTTTCTGTCTTTTCTATTCCGAGTCTTTCTCATTATATATTTTGTGTCTGGACAGGCAGGCAGGAGGGTTACTCAGTAGGTAAAATATTGAAGTGTTTGCGAGGCCGGAGCAAGTATAACATTTGGGGTTTACGGCTCATGCTTTTTAAATGACTTGAGAAACAGGTTTACTGGGAATTATATGAACTATATATAAATGCAGTATTTTGCCTTGTAAATGGATGTAAATATGATTTTTATATTGAATATTATTAAATAAAGAAAAGAAAAAAGTCTTTAATTTATAATTCCTTTTTACCTATGTTGTATAAGTAGTTTCAGATCAAGTGATGGTAATATATGAAACTGAATAAGAACTACTCATTCAGCTTTCATGTTTGTTCTTCTGTGGTGTAGACGCAGGTATACAGGGATGCTGCACTCACTGCTCAAGCACCTAGGTCACGTTCTTCCATTAGAGCAAGCAAAGGAAGAGGAATCACTCCCTATTAACCATTTTGCTTACGGCCTTGCTTTGGGCAGCCACTAAGGTAAAAGGTGACTGACAGCCCCATTCATGTCCTTATGGTCTGGTTGCTAGAAAAGTAGTGGTATAGAGCGCTGCTGTATATGGCTGGTGGAGTAAGTAATTACCAAAAGAAGGCGCCAAGCCGTGACGACTATGTATCGATACGTCTGTTCGAGCCCAGCCTCATATCTGGTAAATAAATACTGATTTACGCTACTCTACAAATTTGATAAAAAAATGTGAAAATTCTTTAAAATTAGAGTATCCAATGTGATTTTTTTTAAGAATTTAAGTAAAACTTAGACGAGACATTTCTTCAGTACCGTTATTCAGCTTCAGTATAAACAATGTTCTACTCCTTTTTAAAAAAAAAAAAAAAAACGTTGAATCACGCTTATTCATTTCGATCAAAAAGCTGGCGAAGAGATCATTAAATTTAACTGTTGATTCAGTACTCGCCAATATAATTTTTATCATTTTTTTTATCATCTAAGTTCCGACAGAAAATCATGAAGGTTTGAGAGATTTTTTTCCTGTTTGCAATAATTGCGTCACGGAGAGGTTCCACTTCGTGTGAAGTTCTAAGCTGTGATCCCATTATTAGCCCGATTCTGAACTTTTAAAACGGTCCCAAACACCATAACTGGCAGAGAGGTGACCTAAATGTTTCTTGAACATTTATTGAATAGAATTTTCACAGTTTTTTAAGTGATTTTTGATGTGGATCATCATACTGATGATTCACTTTGTTTATGTCTCTTGACTAAAACAGTCACTGTTCACACCCGTTCTCTTTATCCTTTATCTCAGTCTTCGTTTCTCTTAATTTGTTTTCATTCAGTGTGTGTGTGTGTGAGTACGTGTGATAGTGTGAGTGTGTGTGTGTGAGTGAGAGAAAGAGAGACTAGGAGTTCTTATGGTTCAGTATTTGTACAAGTGTGTGTGTGTCATGGGAGCGAGTGTCTCTTATGAGTGCGTGAGTGTATCCCTTCACTTGTAAACACTACTGCAAGCATTCATGCACGAGTCACACGACCCGAGAAAGCAGAGCTAACTCTGTATCCACGCCATTCACCCTCGCTTTTCCCGAGGCCTGTGTTGCAGCAGCAGGAGCTCTGATGAACAGGTGTTGCAGCATTGCACACAGGTGGATGCACGGAGAAAACATGCCTTCTGTGTGTGTGTGTGTGTGTGTGTGTGTGTGTGTGTGTGTGTGTGTGTGTGTGTGTGTGTGTGTGTGTGTGTGTGTGTTTGTTTGTTGACAGACCCAAGAATATCTCACGGAAGAGGGTTATATTACACGGTGACTTTGAGAAATACGAATTAATTTTTACATTAGGACATTATGGTTATAAAGCTTGTGTGTGTTTCTATCGTGATACCGTAAGAGTTTCGGTGTTTGTGCTTACCAAACTGAGCTTGTGGATACTGTGCTCCGGCTCCTGGGCACCGTCATTGATGGATATCTGTCATCCGAGGACACTATCAACAGATTTTGATATCAGACTGTTAAAAATGTGAATGATATTGCTACAACTGTACTCACCTAAATAGACTTACAGGGTTGGGCGCTATCACCCATGTCCCGCCTTACCTAACGATGGTATATTTCGCAAAATTCCTTAATTTAAGTTCGTAGTCAATCTTTCTACCATTTTCCGTTTAAACAATATTAATAAATAGTTGTAAACTAATAGCTGGCTTAGTTTACAAAGTTTTAAATACAATATTAATTTATTTCCAAGTCCCAAGATGAATCCCAGGAGTTGTGTATGTTTGTATGAGTGTAAATCACAATAGGTTAATAGTGAGAATTAATAGATTAATATTTAGAAGAGAATGCACGAAAAAAATTATAAGTGAGTGATCATCACCAAATTACCGTATTGAACTTCCTAATAGAGTTTCTTTATAAAACACTACTAATTAAAGATTTAATTCAACGCATAAATTTAACGTTTTATGAGAAACGTAAAACACATTCTCAATAGATTTTAATTTAATTAATAACTGTCTCTGATTTCAATTAAATTGCCCGAAAGTTTTTTTTCAAGTTACTTTCAATTTACACATATTTTAATCAATACATATTTATTGAGACGAAATCTGTTTATCGTTCACAATGGGGAGCCGGTCGGCCGAGCGGACAGCACGCGGGACTTGTGATCCTGTGGTCCTGGGTTCGATCCCAGGCACCGGCGAGAAACAATGGGCAGAGTTTCTTTCACCCTATGCCCCTGTTACCTAGCAGTAAAATAGGTACCTGGGTGTTAGTCAGCTGTCACGGGCTGCTTCCTGGGGGTGGAGGCCTGGTCGAGGACCGGGCCGCGGGGACACTAAAGCCCCCGAAATCATCTCAAGATAACCCACAAAGGAACTTCGTCAATTTCTGAACAGCTCGTTCATCAATCCGTATTTGCTGATATAGTTACCATACCGTGGAACGAGTCACTTGTCGTTGATAATGGGGCACCGTTCACCTATCGTTGATGATGGGGCACCGTTCACCTGTCGTTGATGATGGGGTACCGTTCACCTGTCGTTGGTGATGGGGTACCGTTCACCTGTCGTTGGTGATGGGGTACCGTTCACCTGTCGTTGGTGATGGGGTACCGTTCACCTGTCGTTGGTGATGGGGTACCGTTCACCTGTCGTTGGTGATGGGGTACCGTTCACCTGTCGTCGATGATCTGGTACCGTTCACCTGTCGTTGATGATGGGATACCGTTCACCTGTCGTTGATGATAGGGCACCATTCACCTGTCGTTGATGATGGGTGAACGGCGACTGTAGTCGCCGTTCACCGTTCATCTCCAGGACCCAGGGATAGAAAGTTTTTTATTTTTGTATAAAATCCTGATGACCATTCAAGTTCTCTGCATTCCTTTTCAGTTCTAAACTTTCCTGGGTCATTTTAGCTTAGTAAAAATTTATATGTTAGAATTAATCCGCTGACATGCGTTACTCACAAATATTTTATGAACAGAGACAGACTCCTGACTGAGCCAGGATGGCTTGCTCTTGAAGAGATTGCAGATTGAAGAGAGATTGAGATAGAGAATGAAGAGATTGCCTCTTCAATCTGTTTCCTGTTTCTCAAGTAATTATTGCTTACACTGAACGTACCCAGTTCACTGTTTCTGTACATTTATGGTTTGAGTTCCATTTCATTTGTTTACTATAATTAGATTTTCTACTGAATTTTCTGAAGTGTCCTTACCCACTTAGGGGTTGTAGAATCATGCTTGTATCCGTTCTCCAGTTTCACGGTATATTTAAAGATGTTCTTTAGCATCTAAGTATACTCCTTTGACGACCTCGTAAACGTGTTTCTCAAAGTCTGCCTCATCCCGGGGCTAACACCAGGTCTAGCAATATTGTCAAGGGTCACTTCTCTTAATCTCCTTGGCGACATAATCTTATTTTAAAAAAGTGTTCACTATCTTTGCTCTCCACGTTGCAATAAACCTCCATCCCCCTGACCCCTTTTCTATGCCAATCAATCTGCCGTAAGTTGAAATCGCCAGATATTAGAAAATTTGTCTTCACTGCCCCCATGCCATTAAAGGCTAACTTTTCTTAACTTTCAGGGAGTTGTTGTTTAAATCAATATATTCCTCTGTGGGCCGGCTGGTGCTTACTGGGAGTTGTGAAAGACGGATTCCATGGTCTGTTTATTATATATATTATCACTAGTTTAATAATGTAGTCCTGCGGGATGGCTTTCTCTTGTCAATGTTTTTTCCTCATTAACTCATATATATATATATATATATATATATATATATATATATATATATATATATATATATATATATATATATATATATATATATATATATATATATATAGCCAGGACTATATGCGAGTCATATATATATATATATATATATATATATATATATATATATATATATATATATATATATATATATATATAATGTGTGTGTGTGTGTGTGTGTGTTTGTACTCACCTATTTGTGCTTGCGGAGGTTGAGTTCCGGCTCTTTGGTCCCGCCTCTCAACTGTCAATCAATCAACTGTTACTAACTACTACCTAATTTCACATCCAAGATCTGGATGTGTGTGTGTGTGTGTATTCACCTAGTTGTGCTTGCGGGGGTTGAGCTCTGCTCTTCGGGCCCGCCTCTCAACTGTCAATCAACTGTTTCTACTACTACTACTATTTTTTTCCCCCACACCACACACACACACCAGGAAGCAGCCCATGACAGCTGACTAACTCCCAGGTACCTATTTGCTACTAGGTAACAGGGGCATAGGGTGACAGAAACTCTGCCCATCGTTTCTCGCCGTCGCCCGGGACCGAACCCGGGACCACAGGATCACGTGTACAGCGTACTGTCCGCTCGGCCACCGGCTCCCTCCAATTATGCCTCGTATGTGTGTGCGCGTGTGTGTGTGTGTGTGTGTGTGTGTGTGTGTGTGTGTGCATGAATCGTTAATATGCATATGCATAAATAAACCACTTGCATACATGTTTAAACTTCCTAAAATTGCACCAGTTTTTATAACACGAAAGTGGCCAAAACTAATTTGACTTCAGTCACGTGAGACACAGCCGCCAGTCATCTTTATAATCTTAAGGAATGATGCACAGTACTTTCCAAAGAGCTAAGAGAGGCGTCCAACCCCCCCCCCCCCCCCCAACCCCTATCAACCCCTCTCAGAAAGTGTCAAGAACAAGGTAATTCAGATCTTTACCTACTGGTGTGATGATAGTGATATGATATAGTGCTTTAGTGATGGTCATACTATGATTTTGCTGTTTAGTGATACAGCAATGAATTGTTATAGCGATTCAGAAGAGCACTAATGCAGTGGAATTGAAATTAAATAACAATGACAAGTTGTGACACTCTGAGATCCTTATAACTTAAACAAGATAACTGAAATACATTTCTGGACTTAATCCTAAATTTGAAACTATGCCAGAAATAGATAAAATGACAACACTGAAGTGAACTGACCAAAGCATTTCAAAAGGTTTAACAACAAGTACTGTTTTTTACCTTCTTTCCTCTCTCAGATTCTTGCAGAGATGCGTGTGGAGGATGGTGGGGGTGCGGGCTCTGGTCTCCTGGTCTACGGAGGAGACCGTGGTGATGGCCGTGTGTGTGGAGGACGAGAGAGAGACGTAGGAGAGCAGGTCCAGGCTCTCCATGGAACACAGACCGGAGTCCAGGCTGGGCATCTCCCCGGAGTCTGCGGACCTCTTGGTCATCTTAAGGATGGTGGAGAGTGGCGGCTTCTTCACGTGAAGGTTGATGCTCATGATGACTCTCTCACTCAAAGGGCTGCTCACCTTCACAGATATGGCAACTTATTTTGCCCTGGTGATCTTGGTGGTTACGGGTATGGCAGTCTGCTTCAGGGATGTGCTCTCGTGATTATCGATATGGCAACTTATTCTGGGAAGGCGCTCCTGATGGCTCCGAATATGGCAACTGATTACTCTAGAAAGGTTTCAGTTCTTAGAGATATGACTGATGCTCACTGCATTGGATTTTGATAGCCAGGCGCCAGGCATAACTCAATTTTTCACTATAAATCTTTTAATAGCTCACTAATGTATATATGTTACCTCTTGATGCAAAAACTAAAAAAATAAATCGGTAAATACATGAGCATCAGAAGCACCAACTTAAACGCATGTAGCACATATAAACACCACAGTCAATGGCAAGACTTTTCACCGGTGCGCGCCAAATTCCTGTGACTTGCGCGCGCGAGGTGCGGACCTGCAGCCAATGGAGGGACTTCAAAACAACTGAGGTCCTCCAGGCGGCAGTGTGAGAGACACGCGCCAACCAGCCAACCTGTGACGCTCACGCGCGCACACCCACACACACACACACGCACGCACACACACACACACACAGAGAGACATGCATCGTGAGCGTGACACCAGAGCTTTCACCAGTACCTGTGCTCTCATGCACGTGAGAGAAAAATATAGCATCTGTGGTTACTCGGTGATATCAATCATGTTTACACATCAAGTCAATTAACCATTCCGAAGAATTACAAAACAGCACAAATCTCGTATTACGAAGTACCTTCTCTTAGCGCACCATTAAAAGACAATGATTTCACTTCATTCAGAGGGAATAAAAATGTATTCGAATTTTGAATCCCTCCTTAAGTGCTGTAACTAAGTGTTGCAATTAAGGAGAGTGAGTGTGTGTGTTTGTTAACAAATACCAGGAAGGGAAACATCCTCTTCATTATCTCACCTGTCTTTGTTTGGTCCCACAGTTGCCACCAACCTCCACACAGCATCACCTCTCCACGACCAGGACTCTTTCACTTAACTACTGGCTGGCAATAATTACTCCTAACCAAAATTTAGGCAGTAACTATAGGCCTGACAGTAACTACCTCCTAAACTATCAACTTATATTCAATGAACAGCCAGCTGATTTTTTTCTGTAATAAACTTCCATATAATGAGATTCACTAATAAACGGAGAACGAACAATTTTTTTGTTGACCAGATCACACACTAGAAGGTGAAGGGACGACAACGTTTCGGTCCGTCCTGGACCATTTTCACAATCGACTTGAGAATGGTCCAGAACGGACCGAAACGTCGTCGTCCCTTCACCTTCTAGTGTGTGGTCTGGTCAACATACTTTAGCCACGTTATTGTGACTTATCGTCAACAATTTTTCTTCTTCCAAAAGAAAAAAGGAAAAGGAAAGGAAACTGAAGAAATCCTATTTACCTATACGACGCAACTTGAATAATATCCAACCAAGCTCAGTTACATATATGTCTAACCTAAATATGAAACACTCCAGTAATGACACGTCTATTACGTTTTCATGTATATTTTTTTCAATACATTAGAACTGAACGAGCAACGAGTCAAACAATGATCACGGAGCCACCTTGATGGGTCCATATGAACTACTCACGAGAAACTCAAAAGGTTTCTGCCATCATTTGTTGAAAGGAAGCGTCCCACTGTGTCTCATTCTCAGGGAGGGAAAAGAAACCAGACCTTTTGGAAGTTCTGTTTAAAACAATTTTGATGAAACATAGATAGGATCCGCTCTCCCTCTCTCTCTCTCTCTCTCTCTCTCTCTCTCTCTCTCTCTCTCTCTCTCTCTCTCTCTCTCTTTCTTTCTCTCTAACCACTACCCCTACATAACCACTGGGTCGTTATAAGGGCTACACAACGAGGAATCATTACTTCACCTATTTATAAATGGAACGAAGGGAAGGGAACTATCAGAGGAAAGCGCCAAGCTATTACGACTATATAGCACTTGGAACGGGTCAGGATAAGGATTAGGGATGGGACGGAGGGAGGGAATGGTGGCCCAACCAACTGAACGGTCGGGGAATGAACGCCGACCTGTATGAAGCGAGACCGTCCCTCTACCGTTCAGCCCAATTGCCTATAAATGGAAGGAATTATCTCAGAAACTTAAAAAATTTATAAATTACAACGTTCAAGAAGAAAAAAATTGCACAAATCATCGTTTTCATGCGTATTAATTTGTATCAAATCTCCGTGTTAATCAACGTCATTAATTTTATTTCTCAGGCAGATAATTAATACTGTTGCTAACTCAAATGTTTACCAAATAATGGAATAGTCTTTGGTTTATTTTTAACATATGATAAACCACATTATGAAGGATGGAAGTCCAAAAATAATACAATTCTGCACTGTATAAACCTGAATATTTGATATAAAAGATCGAATCCGTTTTAATGTGTCAAAAAAGAGATCTTCCCAGGAAGAAGAAGAATACTATTCAAAGTTAACTGATTCTTATCTCCTTCTGGCGCCTGTGTGAGTCCCCAGGCGTGACTAACTACATCAAAACTCGCATGTCATTCGTTAACAAATTTATTTAACATAAAATTGACGCGGGAATGAGTATAAACGGCTGTCAATGAGCAGCAGCTGACTGTCTGTGCATGTTGTTAGACAGTAAAGAAAGCCTACAGGTCGACGGTGCCTCGCTCATCATGTGGTAAAGAATGGTTTCTCCCTTGTGGTGTTGGCGAGGGAGACAAGTCTGCCTCTACTTTTTACTTCACTTTTTTTTACGGGCTCACCATAGCCCGTGCTACTTGGAACTTTTTGTTCCAAGTAGCGAATCTTTAACAACAACAACTCTATTTTTATGCCTGTCTGTCTACCCGTATGTCTACCTGCATAGATGTCTGTCTGCTTTTCTATCTGTCTGCCTGTCTGCACATGTGTCTGTTCACCGGTCTGAAAATATATATGCGAAAGTGTAACTGTGTCTCCGTGAAATGCCAGCCGATTGAAGATAAAGAGGTGGAATCAATGAGCTGAAGCTCAACCCCCCTCGACAAACACAATTAGACCAGATCTGCACATTTTAATCCACAATCTACATCTACCTTGAACCCCATCATCACCACAACCACCCACATCACCCTTCACTACCACCATCACCACCACTACTACCACCCCAAACCACACTACCAACACCAGTTTAGGACAATGCGTAAGAGTAGTAGACATATTCCCTATCGTGTTAAGAGCCTTTATCTTGCTGCTTCAGTGTTCACGCCTGAATTGTGACCATTATTATATGTTTCCTGACCTGGTTAGTCTCTCGTGAGTGACTGCTTGAAATCTCACTGTCAGATCACTGTTACAAATCTGTGCTTGACAGTATATATCAGGGGAAAGTAGGCATAACTTCTGATGTTTTTTTAAGTAAAATTAGGATTTATGTATGTCAAACTATGCAGGCGATGAGTCACAATAACGTGGCTGAAGTATGTTGACCAGACCACACACTAGAAGGTGAAGGGACGACGACGTTTCGGTCCGTCCTGGACCATTCTCAAGTCGATTGTTGACCATATGTCTGGTCAACATATGTCAAACTATGCTACGAATAGCCTGCCAAGACTGTAGTAATGATCTTTTTTAATCACCTGCAATGACACTTTCATATGACCTTCAGTGTTGCATTGCAAGGCTGTGTGTTCATGAAATACGAGAAATATGCTGTAATTGACGTTTAAGCATGCCGAAGACGTCATTTATGGATGTATTTATATCAAATATTTCCCCTTAACGTTGAAACATCCTGCAGATGTCATTATAGAAGTTTCCGCTTTATATATCACCGTAGGCAGGTTACAGACGGTTGAACATCGCTAGTACGTATGTCAGAAGGTAATCGGCAAAACTTGGCGTAACTTGTCATAGGATTAATGTACTCGTGAACTTGTCCCCCAGTCGTTGGTGTCATTAGTCAGAGTGTATAATTATTGTTTCTTGAGTGATTATCACCAGCAACCGGTGCTGTGGTGATAATCACTCGTTCATGTGCTGCTGATAATGACCAGTAATGGTGTTAATCAATGTCTAATTTGCTGGTGATAACCCACAACTTTAATTCGGTGATCCTAATTGTCCGCTTTCACTGCAAAAGAAGCAGTTCAAGTATAACTATTTCTGTGATTTTTTTTTTATAGAGAAGACAGCCTCTAGCGGTGGCACTGACCTCTAGCATATAACTCGTGATTTGCGTGAATTACGTCGACAATAAGGAGAGTTTGCCTCCGTTTCTCTCACCCTCGAATGTCTTGAGGCATTTCAAGTGGAAAACACGACTCGAAGGATATCCTTGGAGTATTAAGTCGCACCGAAGTGACAGCATTCTTGCAGTTCCTTGGGGTTTCACTCGAAGTTCTTGACGATTTAATTTTTTTCTATTATCTTGGATTTTATTTCGTGGCGCATGAGAAAGCTTGAAATTTGCTTGCGAGTGGCAGGGGTAAATTTGTGAAAAGCGAATTAAAATGCAAAAATCTAAAGCTTAAAATACGACACAGTTAAGAAGAATGTTTAATAAATAATATATAAACAATAAATGAAAATAATGTATTATACGTTTTATACGTAACATATGCAATTGTGGGAGTCGAGCCTGGGTTTACACATGCCAGTCAGCCATGCTAACGGCACACACAGCACCAGCACATCATCAGATCGATGACTCGCTTAAAGAAAACGCACAAATAAATACATAACAATAAGATTATCACTGACGGAAAGTCACATTTTAATAGAAATGAGAAAATCACATTTCGGATGATAGTCCCAGAGCCCATTATGTGCCTCTGTAACCCTTTCCACCATCGCCTACAGGATGGGTACAGGGTGCATAATAAATGAACTAAACTAACGGATGATACCAGTTTAACTGAGTTGTCAGCGTCACGAGTGAGATATAGGTTAACAAAACCAACTGATCACTCTACACAGTATAACTACAAACGTCTTCATACTTTTGCTCACACAACGTCTACCCTATTATCCTATTTCCTCCATAATTCCTCCCACCCTACTGCTTTAATGTGATAATTATCTTCATGTATAAAAACATCACTCGTTTTGTCAGTTCCAATCTGCGACACTCTACGTCTCTAGCTCTAATTAAGTTAACATCTACATCAGCAATGCATATGTGTTAAGAAGTTTGTGTCCCAGTGTGCCAGCCAATATAGATGATTTTAGTTCCAGTATGTCAACAAGCCTTTATATGAGAACTGGAGGTCAACCAGCACTTAAATTGTTACTGTTGGTACACAGGCCTTTACCTAAGCACAAAATCATCACTAAACTAGTAGCACATGCCAACTAATCAGAGAAGGATCGAATTTTCTCTTTCATTCTGACCTGCCTTTATAAGCTTCATACAAATGACAGCGGTTACACGATCACTTAATTCCTAGCTCACAGTAAGCCGCCGGAACGTGTAATATTCGTGATATTATCCACTACAGGTGTGTGCTTGGATATTACCATCACCCCCAAGGCGTCTCTTTTGCAGCCTTTCCGCTCGCTTTCCTAGCCAACGGCTTGCATTTCCTAAGGGGATACTTTGTCAACCTTGGCGAGGGCTTTCGCTATCAACCCCGTTAGTTTATATGACGAACGAGGCATGCTCTAATTGTCTAGCGAGAGGGAAAGCATTTATAAATTACAACAAGTTCGTCAGAGACGTAATTCTCGAATACCGTTCGTTCTGTTATATTCTCAGGTCAACGGTATAACCTCTCCCCCTTTCTCTGTCACTCACAAGGCAAGCTGACCTTGGCTCGGTGAACTCTCACGCGCGGTGCCTTCCTGAGTGCAAGATTTAGGGTAAATGACCGCGACTCTGGCCGCTAGTTATCATAATACTAGGCACAAAGTACCGTGACACTATCTACTAGTTACAGTGACACTAGCTACTAGTTACAGTAACACTAGCTAATAGTTACAGTGACACTAGCTATTAGTTACAGTAACACTAGCTATTAGTTACAGTAACACTATCTACTAGTTACAGTGACACTAGCTACTAGTTACAGTGACACTAGCTATTAGTTACAGTGACACTAGCTACTAGTTACAGTGACACTAGCTACTAGTTACAGTGACACTAGCTATTAGTTACAGTAACACTAGCTATTAGTTACAGTGACACTAGCTACTAGTTACAGTAACACTAGCTATTAGTTACAGTGACACTACGTGCTAGTTACAGTAACACCTGCTACTAATTACAGTGACACTAGCTATTAGTTACAGTAACACTAGCTACTAGTTACAGTAACCCTAGCTACTAGTTACAGTGACACTAGCTATTAGTTACAGTAACACTAGCTACTAGTTACAGTAACACTAGCTACTAGTTACAGTGACACTAGCTACTAGTTACAGTGACACTAGCTATTAGTTACAGTAACACTAGCTACTAGTTACAGAAACACTACGTGCTAGTTATAATAACACCTGCTACTAGTTACAGTAATAGTATTTAACCTCAGAAGCCCATACCTCACCCCTACGGCTCGTACCTCTTCTCTAGACCCATACACACTGAAATCAAGCTTTAACCCACTACACTATGTACAAAAACTCGTGTTCACAATGATATGCTCCCAGTTATTAAATAATCAATTGATACATCCCCTAAAAAAATCAATAGAGGTAGCCTAGAAAACATGCTTTTTAATCCCACAAAAGTCGAGGCGAAATATACACCCCAGACAATACTTCACGCATCGGGAATTATAAATATTACGATGGCTTAATCTCGCCGCTGGAGGGAGGGAAATTGAGGCTCTTATCTTACCCAAATACTCCTCATCTGTGGACGATGAGCTGCAGGTGGTGGCAGATGATGATGCAATGATGAGGCAACGATTGTTTAGATGTGTGTGTGTGTGTGTGTTTGTGTGTGTGAGTGTGTGTGTGTGTGTATTTACTATTTGTGTCTGCAGAATCGAGCTACTAGCCTTTCTAACCAATCTATATTTCCTCTGTTATATCTACTACATATATTTCTCTCTAACACACATATATCCCCAAGAAGCAACCCGTAGCAGCTCTCTAACTTCCAGGTACCTATTTACTACTAGGTGAACAGGAGCATCAAGAGTGAAAGAAACTCTGCCTTTTTGTTTCCGCCTCTTCCGGGATTCGATCCCGGGTCATTAGGACTAGGACCCCCTTGCGCTGTCCACTCAGCCGCGAGGCCCCCTAATGTGTGTACTCACCTAGATGCTGTGTAGCCAAAACTGTGTGCTTGTGTGTGAGTGCCTAAGTGTGCATTTGACATGTGTGTAAAGCGACAACATACTTGACCCGTCAGAAAAAGATTTGGTTTTCCATTAGAAAACGTGAAAGATCGTCTCTTCAAAACATGAAAATATGTCAAGAAAATTAAATATTTATCAAAACGGAGATTTTCCTCTTTGTCTCTCTCTCTCGGGAACTTGGAAATCCGCGACCTAAACAGGGGCGAGGAAATAAATATGAGTTACGAGCTCCTCACGACAAGCAGCGCACAACCAGCCAACTTAAACGGTAATTAAACCTATTCCGCTGCAGCCTTGGATCCCCCACTGGGACCTGAAGACAAAGAGGCGGCTTATGCAATAGAAGCAATCAGGAGGAATCGCCAAGAAACCAGTCAAGCAACAAGGTTACATGGCCTTCCAGCGTCTGACCGGTGAAAAGTGTTCCAATTATTTTAATCTCAGTACCCACAGTGGACGAGGGAATAACATACCACTATGATACGTCACTTAAAGCATAATTAAGCGAGATAAATTATGAAGAACTATGTGCAAGAAATTATTCACATTGCATGAACGAGCTCTTGTGTACGAAGCTCAACTGAGACCTCGGCGCTACGCCATAAGGTGAATCATACTTAACAATCTTGACCTGGTCTTTGGCGATTTTTTCTTTCGTAATCCGCAGCGGCATAGCGGTGACGATAGATTCCCGGATGGTGAGGAGGGAGAAGGTAGCCACAGACAACTCTAAGGTGACCGCAAACACCTGGATGTGATGTTACGGATTACTTCTGTGTTGCTATTGTCAGTTGCAGGGTCGCGACGCCTTTGTCAGAGAGGAAAATATTTTTCTGTGTGTGTTTCACCGTAACTCAGAATATTATAAATATAGTTTCCAGCCCTCTACACAAGCATGGATACTAATATATGTTATACAATAAGTAGTTTCTATTGTGTTCCCGTATGTAGAAACCCAATTGGTTCACAAATATGCTGGCAGTTGCGATGATCCTGCTTCGTAGTTAACTTGGTCACTTTTAAATACCCCTTCAATGAGAAGACTCGTAAACACTGCTAATTCCACCCATAATTAACACTATGGGAGTTGGGATCTTTAACCCTACTTCAAATCGGGCCAATTGGAAAAATATTAATTTGGCGTTCGTATTTGTAAGAAATCGGTCGGATATATATTTTCGATGTCCATCATTTTTATTAGCATATTTTCAAATAATGATTCTCAGATGAATATTTTCAATAAATATCCCTCAAATACCCCCATATAAGTAATACCAATAAAATTAATTATTTGCACTAATTACGGATATTAATTTTATCTGACGATTGGCACATGACTGTTTCGATCCACTAATTACCAATTAAGAAAAACACTCGCGAAATATTTCAAGCAGAAGTAAATCGAGCGACGAGATGCGCATCCCGCTTCACGCTTGTTTTTTACCAGAGCGGAAAAAGTGTTGAGTGAAAGTGATATATCAGCCGCGCTTATTGTGACGTGTCTACAATGTTGCTTATGCAAAGCTGGCATTATTGAAATCTTGTGTTTTGCAATATTTTGGCAATCTAATGATCAAGTCGAGCGTATCGAGCTTCGTCATTGCTTATTCATTGATCTTGACAATTTAATTGTATTATTGGTCATGAAAAAGAACATTTGAATTACGCTTGCCAATTGATTTAATTAAACGATAAACTAATTTTGTTGGTAATGCCCAACAAGCTTTTGCGAGAGCTCTAAAATTTTGCGAATTAGAGCGCTAACAGAGTGCTGGGAGTCGGCACACAGGAAATTAAGCCCAGCTTGACCATAAAATTATCCCATGGGGAAAAATGTAACACTCTTAGTCTATCTTGTACCCTTGGTCGTGAGAGGGGGTTGCCCCTCCGGTGGGCCGTGATTCACGGAGCACTAACGTGTTCACTTACGATATATGTACCTCTTACCTCGAAACATGGCGGCTTTGTTTACCAAGAAGTTTACGAGATCGTTAGTGCTTCGACGTCGGCTTCAACCAATAGAAATTGTTATGAACGACATCGTAGCTCTTCGGAGCTTAATAAACTGTTTAGTGAATACAGACAACCCTTCCATGATGATGATAAGAGGTACATATATCGTAATTGAACACGGAGTGTAAATGCTGCATGAATTCCACCCATAGCTGCAGCTCATGTACACAAGTTTGTACTTGTGTACATGAGCTAATGTACCTCCAATAACCATACAATATATATATATATATATATATATATATATATATATATATATATATATATATATATATATATATATATATATATATACATATATATATATATATATATATATATATATATATATATATATATATATATATATATATATTTATATATATTATTAAATATGACCGAAAAAGTAAGATTAATAATTCTAACACGAATTTTCTCGATCTTTCGTACGTTTCTTTTCACTGTTGGTGGTAATTCAAAAATCAATTCTCCAAAATTAATTTTTATTTCTAGTCTAACGCGACACTTGAGCGCGTTTCGTAAAACTTATTACATTTTCAAAGACTTTAGTTTACACTTACACAACTGAATAGAACTTACACATCTTCGATTTGTTTATATCTACATTTGAGTGAGGTGGATGGGGTGAGGTGGTATTAATAGGGTATTAAATTCCTAAACACAAGACAGAGCACGAAACAATGGGTATTGAATGGAAGTGATTGTAGAAAGCCTATTGGTCCATATTTCTTGATGCTTTGATTCTTGATATTTCGTGTTAGAATTATTAATCTTACTTTTTCGGTCATATTTAATAATATATGTCTACAGGAAAGACTGCTACCAAAATATACTAATATATATATATATATATATATATATATATATATATATATATATATATATATATATATATATATATATATATATATATATATATATATATACATATGTCGTACCTAATAGCCAGAACGCACTTCTCAGCCTACTATTCAAGGCCCGATTTGCCTAATAAGCCAAGTTTTCATGAATTAATGTTTTTTTGTCTACCTAACCTACCTAACCTAACCTAACCTAGCTTTTTTTGGCTACCTAACCTAACCTTACCTATAAATATAGGTTAGGTTAGGTTAGGTAGGGTTGGTTAGGTTCGGTCATATATCTACGTTAATTTTAACTCCAATAAAAAAAAATTGACCTCATACATAGAGAAAAGGGTTGCTTTATCATTTCATAAGAAAAAAATTATAGTAAATATATTATTTCAGGAAAACTTGGCTTATTAGGCAAATCGGGCCTTGAATAGTAGGCTGAGAAGTGAGTTCTGGCTACTAGGTACGACATATATATATATATATATATATATATATATATATATATATATATATATATATATATATATATATATATATATATATATATATATATATGCAGAATAACCACATATGAAAAATAGAAAATGCTTAACGCGTTTTCGGCTAATTCGCCTTCATCAGAGCAAAGTAGAATCAAAATCATTCTACTTTGCTCTGATGAAGGCGAATTAGCCGAAAACGCGTTAAGCATTTTCTATTTTTCACATGTGGTTATTCTGCATACTTGGATCAGTGTTTTTGTGATCATTGTTGCATATATATATATATATATATATATATATATATATATATATATATATATATATATATATATATATATATATACATACTAAACTTTCCGCACACAGGCAAGGTTAACCACAGAGGGCCGAGGTAACTGTTGCCTGGATGTAGTCGACTGGCCGGGTAGTCTCTGGGACAGGCAACTGTCTAGTATTTGTTGGGACTCGCATTGGTGGTTACACCACTTGCTCTTCTTGAAGGTGAACTTAATATACTTAAGAGTACATACACTCACAACAAGAGCACATGAACTAAAATGGTACTTATCAAGCTGCACTCTCATTACACCCATCAGTCTCTGCTACCAGACACACACACACACACACACACACACACACACACACACACACACACACACACACACACAACCGATGCCAGAAATACAATTGCAGTATGACGACATCAGCGTATACCAAACTGGTCAACATCTGTGTAGCCTTAAGATAATGAGGCAAAGAAGGCAGGTGTAGTGTAGAACTGACGTGAGACTTCAATATGCATCCATTCCTAGCATGAAATCTTTACTTAAACGCATTAGACACGACTAGAAAAGTACAAATATTCGCAGCAATGCTCGTTCCTGACCTGAAGGGCTTGAATTATAAGGAAACTTTGAGGGGAACCAAAGATTTATCAAGAGGATCTTCACAAACTCCAAGAGTGAACAAACAAGTGAAACGTACTGGAAGAAATCTTTTTTCTTCGAAGCTACAAACATTCACAACTTTCACGATTCGAAAAAAAAATCGAACGGCAAGACACTTAAAATATAACACAAGACGTATACAACGATGCTAAGGTATACATCCTTATGCCCGTTGTATACACAAGAAGTATACAATGATGCTAGCAAGCGGAGTATAAGGAACAACACCTGAATTCTCCATAGTTAGTGATAAGTGAACACTGATTGGCCAGCACAACAAATAATAAAGAATCATTAAACCGCATAATAATGTGCTCACCTAGTTCTACTCACCTAGTTGTACTTGCGGGGGATTGAGTTTTTTTCATGTTTACAAGAGTTCTTACATTCTTGTCAAGCCACTACCATGCATAGCTTTTCGGGGAAGTCCTTGGTAATTTTCCCTGGAATACGACCCGCCAAATCGTTTTACAACCAGGTACCCAATCACTGTTGAGTGAACAGCGGCTACAGTTAAGGATTGGAGGCCATTCAATCTTTAATTGTCAGGTTACGAACCCAGGCCAAATTGCTGACGAAACGCCAGGCGAGTGCTTTACCACTGCGGCACGGGCAGCTAGGCAGATCGGTCCCGCCTCTCAACTGTCAGTCAACTGGAGTTCAGATTCCTGAGCCTATTGGGCTCTATCATATTTACATTGGAGACTGTGTATGGAGTCTCCACCACATCCATATGTATTTTAACATGATATATTGCTGTGCTATAGCCAGGTTAGGAAACATTTGTGTGCTTTTCATTAGTTAATAATTTTTCATTTTATTTTTTTGTGTAGATAAGAAAACAATGCCCGAGGCGTTGTATAACGGAAGACACATCAGCCATGTGTCGCAGGGCGGCCAGGTCAGACCTGGCGACTAGTCATGTTGAAAGTTGTTTCTGCAGTGCCCGCCTGGACCGGTTACATCATCTACCCGCGGAGACAAGTCGGGTAAAACGCGTTAAAAGTTTGGTCGTGTCTCTGAGCACCGACTCACTGACTATCAAGCGAGGCCATTCTAAATGTGTTCTTACTATCGCCAGAAGAATAAACAAGTCTCCCATATCAAGATAAGTTACTTCAATTTTCATTCCGTTTCTGAATGAGCACATATAAGGTGGAGGAAACCAGGAGAGGAGGAGAACAGATCCCCAGTACCAGCTATTGATACTGGTAATGTCTCCAAAGGGCCTCCACTTACGGGCTATTCATGCCCGTGCCACCTTTCGGGAGGCTTAATCTTTATCAACCATCAGTCAATCAGGAGAGGAGGAGCAGATGACACTGATTTCAGAACCAAGGGGCTGATAAGAATGGCCAGGGATAAATGCACTGAGTGATGTACCCATTTCCTTGGTGTAGATACACTAGGAGTTGACTGAACTGTTATCTAGACAAAAATATACTTGCTGCTTGTCAGTGAGGTGCTGTGGTGACCTTAACAAGCCTCTAGAGATCGACATGCTTTAAGCCCAACACTAAACCAAATATTTATCAAATCAAGACACCCTGAGAGGTGTGTGTATTACGCTTCTTGGCGTATATAAGATCCAATTGGATCTCCTTGGGGTATATAAAATGCATTTGAATATTTTTGACGTATGTAAAATCCAACTATCCTTAGGGCAAATGGGAAAGCTGACTGCTTTGACAAGCCGCCGGGTTTCTGTCCTCATCGAGGCCACGAGAGTGTTAGTGGCTCTCAGGTAAATTTACTGAGAAATTGCCTTAGTCTAGAATTATGGTAAGCAATAAAATATACTTGCTAGCCCGTTATTAAGCTGTTGAGGGACGTGATAACTCTCCAGACGTTGATAGGACTTAAGGCCAACACCAAAGCAAAATTATCGTCGTGGTATTCCGCCTTATAAGTTTATTAATAGTAAATCAAAATATATTTGTTAATTTTGTTATTCACCTTTTCATTATTTTAAAACGGGTGTCACAAAATAAAGAAAATATTTACATTTTATCCATTAATGATAAGACCAGGAAGTATAATTTGTAAAAGTTATCGACCCTTTCGTTTTTTTTTCGTTAGTGCCAATTATACAAATAAAAAGTAAATTATCGACTATTCCTCTCCAAAATTACATTCTGTGAACGATTATTAGAAACCTCTCAAGTTTCTGGTCACTTTAAGACGAGCCAAATGGTTAACTGTTAAATATAATCATACTATCATTCCCATCTGATTATTATAATTAATTATTATTATTATTATTATTATTATTATTATTATTATTATGTGAGAAGTTGGCACAAATAAGTAAATTGATTTGCAATTAAAAAAATTTTTTTACCGGTCTGTTTACAGTGTTATCCAACATCCCCGACGTCATGACAACAACATTTACATCAACAATATCAACAACAACAATAGTTACATCACAGAAAGCGTGAAAAACAAGAACAATTACAACAACGACTTCACACACACACACACACACACACACACACACACACACACACACACACACACACACACACACACACACACACACAATTAGGTGAGTACACACTAAGAGGCATGAGTTACGAGGACTGGCTGCGGGAAATGCACCTCACGTCGCTGGAAGACAGAAGAGCTCGGGTAGACATGATCACCACATACAAAGTTCTTAGGGGAATTAACAGGGTAGACCGGAATGGGTTAACACGGGTGGTACACGCACAAGGGGACACATGTGGAAGCTGAGTACCCAAATGAGCCACAAAGACATTAAAAAGAATGTTTTCAGTGTCAGAGTAGTTAGTAACTGGAATGCACTAGGAATTGATGGGGCGGAGGCTGACCATACAATGTTTCAAATGTAGATATGATACAGCTCGAGAAGCTCAGGCATCTGTACTTGACGGTTGAGAGGCGGTTGACGCCTCTATAAAGAGGCGTCAACCTCTCAATAAGTTGAGGCAATTATATTATTCAGTTCTGACTTGTGGCTATTGGTAGCGATGACTAAATCTTGGACTCTCCTCATAGCTTAGTTTGTTGTGGAATTTCAGGCCAATCAGCCAAAGAGTATTACAAACACCACCACAAGTGTTTACTGATCAACCAAAAAGTCCAAATTATTCATGAACACCTTTAAATACTATGATGAACTTTCAATGTATTGAAGTGCATCTCTCAAGTGCACGATCCATTGCCTCTTAATTAGCTATTGTGCCTAGTGCAGTTATACCTCTCAAACGTCCAATACTCCGCTGTAGATGCTCTTGAAGCTGTGAATGGAGGAACCTTTCACCACCTCCAGTTCGATTTGGTTCGTACACTAATTAGGTTTAAAACTATTAATTCTATTAATAAAGCAGCAACCCTAGTAATGCGTGTTTTAGTTGAACTCCAAAGAATTCGTGAATTTGTGTAATTATATAATTTGCCGGACACTGAGGTAAAAGGAGCTTAGATATAAAGATTAAAGATTAATAAACCTCGAACAACGGGGCAGAGTTTTGGCGGTCGGTCTGCACGGCTACAGAACGTGACGACTCACTTCGTTTTCTATAAAGTTCTTTATCGTTTTCTGTGAAGCTTAATGCGACATGTAATTTCTTAATGCACTCTCTACTGATACCACCTGTGCCATCTGTTTCCCTTTCCCTTTCTTTACCTCTCTCTCTCTCTGTCTCTCTCTCTCTCTCTCTCTCTCTCTCTCTCTCTCTCTCTCTCTCTCTCTCTCTCTCTCTCTCTCTCTCTCTCTCTCTCTCTCTCTTTCTCTCTCTCTCTCTCTCTCACTTTCTCTCTCCCTCTCTCTCTCTCTCTCACTTTCTCTCATAGTAACTTTTTGCTCGAAAAGTACAAATATGTAGTAATGGGCCACCGAGAAAAGCCGACTTTAGTACTGTTGACTTTGGACATCCCAGAAACTTTTTAACCTTAACATAAATATAAGACCTAACCTAACATATCCTGGATATCCTAGACGTATTACACTATCTTGGGCCTAATACAGTACCCATCTATACTATACTAGGTCTAAGATTATTTAAGTTTGGTTTTAGCTTTTCAGAATTGTTAAAAAAAATGGTAAACTGGGGGTTTCATTAATACATATTTGTGCCACTGATCTACAGTTACACAAAAGTACTATCATTTCAGGAGGATGGGTTGACATATTGGTATTTTCGACTGAATAGTTATTATAAGTACTTTCATTTCAGGAGGATGGGTTGGGCGGTTAGTATGCGGTACTGAAACACCGACTCTTAATTATTTTGGGGGAAAAACGCTGCGTTTTCTGTTATAGACTGATATTAAAATTATTTGGAAACCAACACCGCGTGAAACATGTCTATGTAATAAAAACAAATCAGCTCATTTCCCAAACATAAATATTTTTCTGCAAATATGGCTTAGGTTTCCGTAAGCGTAATTGCCGCAGGACGCTAGAAGAGACATATGGTCGCTTGAAATTCGTCCCATAACTCGCTGACCCACTCTATATACGCGTCAAAGAAAACGGGTGTGAACAGTGAGAGAGAGTACGAGATCTTTTATAGTGGAGACTAAAGTATTTTATGACGGCAGTGTTTTCTTGTCGCATACTGTTCTTAGTGCCGGCAATGGGAATAAATTAAATAGAAAACACGATAATATATTCAAGCTATGGTTTTAATAGTATAGTTCACCAACTACTCTTTCATATTGCTACAAATTAGATTAAATCGAATTACGAAAATCAAATTCAGCGCGTCTCAACTTGATATCTTGAATTATAAATAATCTTGAATTAAGATTAATATTACATGTATGCAAAATAAATAAATAATTTACACATAGAAAGCAAGAGTAATATACGTATAGTCAATGGGATATATTCACCTTAAAGTTTACCCAGCTTCCCGGTGTATTCACCCCGAGAGTTTACTTCAACCCTGGACTATGTTCAGGACACAAGCATTCTTACTTTAATAGAACTTAAGCCCAACACGAAACGAACATTCAGTCTTATACAAAATTCTTCAAGATAAGCAACTTGGCTCACACAGGAAACAAAGATTCGTCAAAAAATTCGAACAATATTCTTCAACTATAACTCAATAGGTACAGAGCAAAGGTAATAGATGTGGTTTATTATAATTTTGTGAGTATGTTCCTGATATGTTTTTAATTATAAATAAATTGTAATGTTAATGATATAAAATCTACGACTATTAGACGATCATTGCCCTTCCTCTGAAATGAAGACGCCAACAACTCTCCCAAATTAACATCTCTCCTGTTATTCGTCAATTGCACTTGGGAGAAAACAAAATATTAATGTACTTAGAATAAAAAAGAACAATTTCCTGCCTCGCAGAGGGAGGAGCGTCGACGTTGTAAACAAACCCCTTGCCAGTCCTTATCAGAAATAATTCTCTCCTTCCTCACCACAAAACACAGACGAGGGTCCGACAACACCATAGCCCATGGCCTCAAGTATTTCAGTGTATTGACGCTTGTTTAACTACATATTGACGCTTGTTTAACTACATATTGACGCTTGTTTAACTACATATTGACGCTTGTTTAACTACATATTGACGCTTGTTTAACTACATATTGACGCTTGTTTAACTACATATTGACGCTTGTTTAACTACATATGGCTTTACACAAAGTCTGGTGTTTGGTGTGTGTGTTGCGGCTTATGGTGTAGTTTCTCTTGTTTAAGTCCACAGTCACGGAAAGATAGGAAGAAGCAAGATTGGAGCTAGGAGGAGACAGGGGGAAGGAAGAACTGTGACGAAGGGAAGGAGGAGGAAGCATACGGAAGAGGAAGCAGTAAGAAGCACAAGGAGGGGGGAAAGAGAAAGGAGAAGTATATGGGAAACTGGAGGAAGAGGTCTTGTAAAAGGATGAGGACGTGGCCCACGAGGAAGAAAATGTGGATAAAGGATAGAGAAACGCCACAGAAGAACTAATTATACTCTAATGATGGATATCAAATGAGCTGCTTGCCACATTGTCATTATTTTTCCATATGGCAGTTCTGGAATACTTAAGTACCCAACATATCGTTTGTATTTAATAGACAGTTCCCTGAGAAACATTCCGGTTAACAAATGCGATGTTAATGATACAGCCCAGTAGGCTCAGGAATCTGTACACCAGTTGATTGATAGTTGAGAGGCGGGACCAAAGAGCCAAAGCTCAACCTCCGCAAGCACAACTAGGTGAGAACACACACACACACTCGTCTTTGCTACCGAACGGACAATCAATATGTACCTGAGAGTTAGACAGCTGCAACGGACTACATCCTGAAGATGTATGTGTGTGTGTGGGGTGTTAGAGAGAAAAATATTTAGTAGACATGACAGGAAAAAATAGGTCGGCACTCAGCACTTTAGACAACCTACGATAGTAAGGTTGTGAGTAAGACCTAACAGACCAAAACCTAACAGTTCGATCCTACAGGCACAAATAATAATCATATATACACACACACACACAAACACTTACACACGAAACTTCAGAACATACACATACGAGTCACAATTAAAACCTATTGTGAAGAATATATTAGACCAAGTTCTACAGCGAACAAGGACACACACTTGAGGTGTCTCGCTAGACCCTTGTAGGCAGTCATAGCTTTAATACACAATAGATAAACTAGAGAGAACTGTTCAATATGTAACGCAACTGTAATAAATAGTACTCAACAAGAAACATTCACACAGCAACAGTACTCAACAAGAAACATTCCAACAACAACAGTACTCAACAAGAAACATTCCAACAGCAACAGTACTTAACAAGTTGCAAAGCCAGGAACAACAGAAGGCAGCAGGGAACAAACAGTAACAGAAGTATGGTGCTGACAACAGCCAGTAATTACTGTAAGCCTCAGAGAACCAGCAACGCAGTAAGGAGCAAAACTACGCATCAGGGAAGAACCAATAAGGGCCTTGTCTACTTTTTTGAGTGGTTCACCTTCATCATCAACGGGACAAAACAATACCAGCCTCCATGACTGTCTCAAGACAACTGCCACTAAGCGAGTTAGCATTATTTTAATAATTCTTTTTTTGGGTGGCGATTAATGGTAATCATTATTGACGAGTTAGGTGCTAAGGACTCAAGTTTTTGACTGGATTACCTGTTGTGTTCCGTCTCTTTGACTGATTTTTCTCTACCTCTGTCTTAGGTCTTTCTGTCTCTCATGCTCTCTCTCTCTCTCTCTCTCTCTCGCTCCCTGATCCTCTTTCCTACTCTCATTCACTCTGTAATTCTGTTTACTCTCTCTTTCCTTCCCTCTTTCTGTCCCTTTCTTATGCAAAACTAAAAGTTCACATTATGTTCCACAGTGTTTCACTACTTCAAGTAGCTCTACATAACATGTCCTAAGATCACCTGAAGGTTGTTAAGACAATGACGGTCTTGATCTTTTCGATGACACTCTTAAAGTTTACCTGGCCAGGTGCTCTTTGCTCTCATGATACTCAAGCATTTCAATCAAGCTGGTTTACCCTTTATATCCACCAGGCCAGGAGTACGTTATGTAATTAGCTTTTTAATAGTACCTTATGCATGCAGCATGTTCATTCATTAGTGTTAACTGCAGATCAAATGTTAGTTCATTCATGTTAACTGCAGGTCATATCTTAATTAGTGTTAACTACAAGCCACATGCTAATTTATTAGTGTTAATTACAGTCACACGTGGATTCATTATTGGTAACTCTATTTTGATACGTCACACTAGCAAATGCTTCTCACTACAGAACATAATTCAAACATTTATCAGACAAATGTTTCTGTTTTCACTTACAAAATTTATATATTACGTGGCAATGTGTATGCAAGTACGTGTAAATGTCTATACGTTTGCATGTATAATCAACAAGTAATAAAATATAAATGCTCATTTATATGCATATTGGCTAATAAGTAGATTTCCACTTCCATTCAGCCGACTTAGTTATTCCCATAAATAAAAGAGATTATCAAGGTTTTGTAGAAATTCTTTCCCCCCTATAAATGTCTACGTCCCTCTGGGTCAGAGTTGAGCCAAGCACGTGACCTCACACGACCTACTTGTGTGGGTAGCTAAAATGCCTTCCCATGACTTCTTGGTCCTTATCGGCAGCCCCTCCCCGCCTGACCTACAACCCTTGACCTCTTGCTTAATGGCCGCTCTGAAACCATTCTAAGGGAAAATATATTTTGCTGTAGCTTATCAGCTGTTATGCTGAAATTATATTATTGAAATGAAATTATTATAAATATAAAGCACACACAGACACACAGACACACACACACACACACACACACACACACACACACACACACACACACACACACACACACACATATATATATATATATATATATATATATATATATATATATATATAGCCAGAACGCACTTTGGCCTAGTATGCAAGGCCCGATTTGCCTAATAAGAAGAGTGATTTTCGTTATTTTCATAAAACAAAATTCCAATTAGTTTATTTGAATATTATTACATAATAGGAAAAAAATTACTCAGGTATGTTAGTTTAGGTTAGGTTATGATAGGTTAGGTTAGGTAGGTTACGGTTGATCGTATTTCTGTTAGTTTCAACCTATATTTAAAACAAAAATCATATATAATATACTGGAAAGCGTTATCATTTCATAAGAATAGAAAAACAGGAATTATCCCATAAAATGTGTTACGAATATGGAAATAAAAAATGATGAATTTTTTGTTGAGAAACTGGTATTCAGTATATGTTCAACGCTCCTTTTTGCTGGTACAACGCTCCACCTGCTTGGTACCCCGCTTCACCTGGTGGGGGAACCACCCTGCACCTGGTGGGCACCTGGTGGGCACCAGGTGGTACTACAATTCTACAATTCACTTGGCTCCTCCTGGTTGCTACCCTTGGTTGACACCATGCACCACCTCCCAGGTACCATTCTTCCCATAAGGGGTCTCACGCCTCCCCTGACAGCCCCTTGTCAGAGGAGAGAACAAGGGAGGCTGGCAAAACGGTTCAGAAAGGTCGACCTGCTGACTTTATATTGTTCAATCAAGACCTTGGTCACCAGCTAGGCAGTATTGCTCTCCACTCTGAGTCAGACGCTGGAGAGAATAATTAGAAGACAGCGAACACTTTGATATTAAGAATTTTTTGTTGTGCAAAGGGAAGTCTTGTCTGAGAAACTTCAGTGACTGACTTCGAAATCAAATGACTGCAATGTGTGTGTGTGTGTGTGTGTGTGTGTGTGTGTGTGTGTGTGTGTGTGTGTGTGTGTGTGTGTGTGTGTGTGTGTGTATGTGTGTGTGTGTGTGTGTGTACTCACTTAGTTGTACTCACCTAGTTGTGTTTGCAGGATCGAGCATCGGTTGTTTACAGCAATGACTCCTGTCCCATTTCCCTATCATACCTGGTTTTAAAATTATGAATAGTATTTGCTTCCACAACGTGTGTGTGTGTGTGTGTGTGTGTGTGTGTGTGTGTGTGTGTGTGTGTGTGTGTGTGTGTGTGTGTGTGTGTGTGTGTGTGTGCGTGTGTGTGTGTCTAACCAAAGCTTGAAACAATGAAACTATCCCACGTCTACTTTATATTCAAGTAATTTGTTCCATAAATAAACCACTCTAATTTCCAAACCAGTATTTGGGCAAGATTTAAACCAGTAGTGTATAAAGAACTGTCGAGCATCCGCGCAGCATTCAAGTTAGTTAGTAACTAATTATCAAAAGCAGGCACCAAGCCAGGGAGACTATGTAGCACAAGTAGCATTCAAGAACCAAAGCAATGAGATCTGTGCGCACCAGTTATGAGAGGCTGGTACCTGAATGCAGCGCCTTCGTTCCCCAAAAAAGTCTGAAAAAACGCAAATGAAAGACAAAAAGCATCGACAGGTTATTGCCACTACAAAAATTAATCCTGGAACTGCGGCCTTGGACAAGGAAAAAGGCTGTGGAAACCCAACCTCGCAGTCCTATGACAACAAGAAAGGGATATAATCATTATCCTCAAGATTCTTACAGGATTTGTCACGACAGAAAAATAACACGAGATATTCAGACAATCCTATTAGATATTAAGTCTGATACTGAATTCCTGATTCAGTGTCAGACTCCTTATATTGAATCAGGAGTCACGACCTGGGCTGACAACAGAGAAAAAGAGGTTTAAGAACAGAAGCTTATCCTGTAAGCATATCTCAATGTATATGACACAATACGAAAATGAAAAAAAAATTGGCATTAAATAGAACGTCTTGGAATAATAATTACAATATTAATAATTTTTATTTGCAAGAAAGTATAACGGGTTGGTGAGATTACATAAGATTGGTATTTTTACATTCATGCAAAGCCACTAACTCGCATAACGTTTCGAACAGGTCCTTAATCTAACATATCAGGTATGATGAAAAGGTACATTGTAGCAAGGTTTTATATCAACAATAACTACAACGTAAGTTGACATAGGTGATTACACTGGTAAGGATATGTGTCTTAATTACTAATATTGGGGAAGTGAGTAGTACACGATGCAGTGTGAGTTTGAAGCACAAGGAAGGAAACTATGAGGATGAAATTAGGTACTTTTTGGGTTAACTTCTGAACAGGGAATGGCTTGGATAATTTTTTAATTCATCAGGGAGTGAGTTCCAAAGACTGAACCCTTTTATTTGCATGAAGTGTTTGCTCAGATTTACTTTAACTGGGAATATCAAAGATATAATTATTTCTAGTGTGGTGCTCATGGATTCTATTACACCTATCAAGGAAAAGTTTCAGTTCAAGATTAGTATTTAGGAACAAGGTTTTGTACATGTAGATAGTACATGAGAATGTGTGGTGTGAGTGTATGTTTAGCATGTTAAGGGACTTAAACAGAGGAGCTGTGTGTTGTCTGAACACAGAGTTTGTTATAGTTCTGATAGCAGATTATTGCTGAGTGATGATAACCTTGAGGTAATGTAATTTGCAGTGGTTGAACCCCCATGCACTGTTATTGATAGTAATATTGATTGGTATTGATAGTAAGCGAGTAGAATGAAATAGGGAGCGTGGTACGAGAGGCAGGCTACATGCACTGATTCTGATATAGGGAAGACAAAAAGTCAGACCTCAGACTTAACCTTAGTAATCATAGCTTGGTAAGCACACACACACACACACACACACACACACACACACACACACACACACACACACACACACACACACCACATACAGAACATTATTCTCATGTTTTATCATATAAAAGTAAGCCACGAGAACGACATGATTACATCACCCATGCTGCTGTGAGTGCAGCAGAAGACAGTTAATGGGTGAAGAGCACCACAAAAATGAACCTGACATTTTAACATAGTGGCAGAGGAACCTGCCATGGAACAAGGAGGGTTTCTGTGTTAGGACTAAGAATAGGACTAAGAATAACACAACAAGCACAAATAAGACAAAGTGTAAGCTGTTGTCTTCCTTTATGTCTATTACAACTTGTATAATAAGCATATGGATCACCCACCAGCCAGTCGGGAAAAGCCAATACCAATGAGCTTTGGTCGATCGTGGTGATGCTTGATTGCAAGCAAAGTCATGCATGTGCCAACTGTATTCAAAGTCATGTATGTGGGCACGGTTGCAAAGTCAGGTATGTGGGAACTGTTGTAAAGTTAAGAATAATAAAGTGTTGTAAAGTAATGTTGTAAAGTTATAATATTATTTATATATGGATAGTATTTATTGCTTTGTTTATAAGCAACTATGTACACAAGCGTCCGAGAGCCCTCTCTCACACTCACCAGGACCTTGGCACTCTCTCACACTCACCAGGACCTTGGCACTCTCTCACACTCACCAGGACCTTGGCTCTCTCTCACACTCACCAGGATCCCGACACTCTCCCTCACTTAGGGAGTCAGTCGGTCACACACACACAGTAAAACAAAAGTAGGTGTGGTGATGCGCACTTTCGCCAGCACCGTCCACCTGTTGGTTAGTCGGTTGTCTCGTACACACCACGACCGCCTCGCATTAGACGGCAACCATATCCACCGAAACCACGACCACAGCCACCATTACTACTACAACAACCACTATAACCACCATCACCACCCACCATCTAAATGATAAAATCCACCGTCTCCATTATCACACTCACCACCTCCACTCTCAAACGAACTCTATCTCCTCTACCACAACTATCAACACTACCACAATCACTGTAACCACTACCACAACCACCATCAACAATCACCATAGGCATCAACACCGTCACAGCCACTGACACACACACAATCAACATTATTTACCGTGTCGTGGTGATGGTTGTGGTAGTGGAGGTGATGGTTTAAGTGATTGTAGTGGTGGTGATGGTGGTGATGGTGACGAAGGTGGCGGTGGAGGGGATTGGTATATCTTGGTATATCACCAACTTCCCCCCGTTTTGTAGAACACTGTTCAATATACTCAGTTATACTTCAATATACAACCCACGTAAGGATTCAGAGCAACTCTGTAGATGCATACTACATATTCACAAACACATACATACAAAGCATGTGCCCATGCCTTTCAAAATGTGTGAAAATATATATATTATTACATAAATATCATCCATCCTCCCATTTATACCCGTGAAAGATTGCCAGAACAGAGACAGGCAGACGCAGAGACACAGACAGAAATAGACTTGCAGATAGACCGTATTGACTAAGGCACAGAGAGAGGAAGACAAAAACAGACAGAAAAAGACACAGACGGAAGACAGAGAGGGAGAAAAAGAAATAGGGAGACGGAGAGAGGTTCGAAGAAAAGGAAGAATAAGAAGAGGGATATTTCTAAAGAAAGAGGAAAGGAAGAAGGGTAATAGGTAGCAAGAGGGTAAAAGGAGATGAGAGGTGAGACAGTGGAATATTCCTGGAGAGGGTGGAGAGGAGGTAATAAGGAGAGACGGAAGAAGATGAAGAAGGAGAGAAGAAGAGATGAGAGAATATTAAAGAAGAGGATGGTAAGAGAGATGGAAATATAACAACAAATAACAAAATAACAATATGTGTGTTTTTTGTTTAAATCAGAGCGCGGAGAAAGTGAGGCTGACAGAGATGAGATGAAGGTAAGCATCCAACGAGGCCAGGCTGCCACCACACAACACAGGCCAGGCTGCCACCACACAACACAGGCCAGGCTGCCACCACATCACACAACACAGGCCAGGCTGCCACCACACCACACAACACAACACAGGCTGCCACCACACCACACAACACAACACAGGCTGCCACCACACCACACAACACAGGCCAGGCTGCCACCACACCACACAACACAACACAGGCTGCCACCACACCACACAACACAGGCCAGGCTGCCACCACACCACACAACACAAACCTCTGCAGCTTGGCGGCAGGCGGGGCGCCAACCCGTGTTGCTGTTGGTGTTGTTGTATTTCATCTGCGTGGTGTATGATTCCCGGTGTTTCGTTGGGTTAATGGAGAACAGAGTTTGATACATTAGTCTCCGACCGTCTGTCTCTGTCTCCCTTTGGGGGGTGGGGGGTTGTATACTAAGTGATGAGGACGAGGGGGTTAAGATAGAGAAGGGGTAAAGAGTGGGGAAGAGACCCGGGAGCACCCGGGTCTCCTCTTGTTTATATATAAATGGAGATGTCTGCTCGAGAGTAGGGAAATGAGTGAGAGGGGTGAGGAGAAGGGAGTAAATGAGGGAAATGAGAGGGAAGGGGCATTGGAAGAGGAAGGGGAGAGACGAATGTGGTTCGAAGGGAAAGAAGATAGGATAAATGGGGAATGGGGATGAAAAAGGGAGGATGTGAGGGCGAGGGGAAAAAGAAAAGGGGTGGAGGGAGAGACAGCCTGTCCCGGGCACCGCCGGGTACCCCTCCAAGTTGCAATTTGCAACATGCAATGTTTACATTGTTGCTTATGAAGTAACTCATTACATTGCTTAATTAATAATACAAAATCATATATTAAAAATGACCAAAATATCATAGCATATAATTAAGCATAAATTAATTACGATACATTAAGAGTTTTAGTTTCTAAAGTAACTGCCGAGAATGTAATTAAAATTACATTTCCACTTCACAATGCAATTAGAGTGTGTAAACAAAAAAGTGATCAAGTAACTACCATTCAGGATTATTGATAAATATATGTGACTGAATTCCAAGAATTGACTTCAAACTAATACATAAATACGAATGCCACATATACCGAGGCTCAACATACCACATATACCGAGGCTCAACATACCACATATAGCGAGGCTCAACACAACACATATACCGAGGCGCAACATACCACATATTCCGAGGCTCAACATACCACATATACCGAGGCTCAACATACCACATATACCAAGACTCAACATACCACATATACCGAGGCTCAACATACCACATATACCAACACTCAACACTTTGAAGTGACTCACGAACTTCTCTCCTACACTTTGAAGTGTTTTCCTCAACGTGCGGTTTTGTGAGATATATAAAAAACAAATCAAGCCAACAGTTTCTTATAGATGGCCACCGAGGTCGTCTGTAACTATCAACCCACAATTGATATTTGATGTTCAATGCAAAAAAAGACGTAATAGGAACAAATAACCCATGGCAGCATAAAAATGGAACAAATAAAAAAAGACATGAAATATGGTTAAAAAAAGTATCATAAACAGGTAATGATAAGAAATTTCATAACAGAAAACGGGAAATGCATACTCTGAACACAGAGCCTGGGAAGAAGGGAAGGGGAGGCTTAATTATACTACTGAAAGTAAGAGATAAAACCTAGTACTTGATCTAAAGAGAGTTTCCAAGCTATTATTCAATATAGTCGTTTTCTAACACCACACATAAAGCTGGTGATTGGACAGGATAGATCAGTTTGACTCTGAATTTAATCTAAGAACTTTCTTTGCAGAGTGCATATCGTCTCGTCGTTTGGGTATATAAATAAGGCATTTAGCATATAATTTACGTCGGGCATGCATGCTTTCGGCACGGTTGATTGTGTGTGTGTGTGTGTGAATGTGAGACAGTGTCTTTGTTTGTGTGTGTGTGTGTGTGTGTGTGTGTTTGTGTGTGACAGTGTGTGTGTGCATTTACTATTTGTGCCTGCAGGATCCAGCAGGATTCTATCCAAGAGCCTTTTCTAACCGCTGTATGTCAAATGTTCTAACTCCTGACCTATTCCTCAATCATATCTACTACATATATTTATCTCTAAAACACACACACACATACACATCCCCACAATACAGACCGCAGCAGATCTCTAACTTCGAGGTACTTACTCCTAGTTGAACAGCTGCATCAGATGAAAGAAAACGTTGCCCAATTGTTTCTATCCTGGCCTGAGATCAAACTCAGGAATGTGTAAGCGTGTGTACGAGTTCCTTCCAGGAGCTCTAGGCGCACTGTCAGACAAATAATAAACGGTTATATTTGTCAAGGGAAGACGAAGGCCACTCAGACACTGAGATGCCTGCGGCTCCCACCCCAGTTTAACTGTACATCAATGTCCGTGTGACTGCAACACTCCACGACAGTAGGAAACAACTACTTCAGACCAGAGGAAAACATTATATACACTTTGTAAGCAAACACTCCATTGATACAGTACAAGTTTCGCTATATTAAACCTTGACAAAGCCCATCACCCTATATCTCACCTGGTGTTGAGAATATGTAGCGTTAATGTCTCAAATACATCTTGTATATTTTAAAGCAACGCTCTCTTTGACTTCCCAAATAACATATTTTATTATCTTGGAACGAGAAAATATATTTTGGTCCTGAATTGATATATATGAAACGAACATACGTGCTCTAATTAATCATTCAATTTATTTTCAAGGCTTACCAACCAGCATTTTCAGATGTTCGTTCTATACGTCTAAATAATGCTCAGGGAGGTACTTTAATAACTTGTTTGGTCTCAGGATATGTGAGAGAGTCCACACACAGAGCCCAACTGAATGAAAGATTCTCGCACCCAGACAATAACCAGGAGGCAAGTCAACTCTCAGGGGTAATAAGGAACACAGGAACGTGCTCCAGACATAATCTGGAGCAGAGGAACGTACTCCAGAGAGAATATGGAGCAGAAAAACGTACTGAGACTCTTCATATTCATTTATACATAAACGGGCTGAAACTTCCCAAGCACAAAAAAAGTCATAGTGGTAAAAACGTCCTGCAAACAAAAAAGTCCCAAGTGCAATAAAGTCTAACGGGTAAAAAAAAGTCCCACTGGCAATACAGTCCCGGATGTTACAAAATCACAAGGGCAAAAAAGTCACAAGGACAAAAAAGTCACAAGGGCAAAAAAGTCACAAGGGCAAAAAAGTCACAGTGGCAAAAAAGTCACACACGGGCAAACAAGTGTAAAAGTGTTTTTCAGAAGAGGTTGGAGGTTAGGGGAGGTGAAAACACCAGAGGACAAGGTGATATAGACAATTACAATGATGCAGCAGATAATTAAGACACCCCAAGATAGAAAAAAAAGAGCAAAGGTGTAGAGAAAAATACAAAGTCACTTAAGAATGCAGAACGAAAAATATTAGGAGAAATTAAGTCTGATACTGAACAAAAATGCTTTGCTCTATACAAAGAACTGTTTAAAAATACACAATAAAGTATACACAAAGAAGAGTGAAGGGTACGTAGAAAATAACTTCCTAAAATTGGTAAGTAAATTGGTGCAGTAAATGGGTGTAAATTAATAAAAAGTAGTAGACGTTGACATGGATTATAAAACCGGTTTCTAAAGGTTGGACCGGACCCGCCTAGTGACAGGGCAAGCGGGGTACAACGTCCAGCAGGTACAGAATCGTAACAGGGTAGGCAGGAGCCCTAGGACACCAGGCATTGTAACAGGGGAGCCCTAACTAGGTCACTTGGAGCCCCTAGGACACCAGGCATTGTAACAGAGGAGCCCTAACTAGGGCACTTGGAACCCTAGGACACCAGGCATTATAACAGAGGAGCCCTAACTAGGGCACTTGGAACCCTAGGACACCAGGCATTGTAACAGGGGAGCCCTAACTAGATCACTTGGAGCCCTAGGACACCAGGCATTATAACAGAGGAGCCCTAATTAGGTCACCTGGAGCCCTAGGACACCAGGCATTGTAACAGAGGAGCCCCTAATTAGGTCACCTGGAGCCCTAGGATACCAACCATCGTAAGAGTGTAGCTCTGAGTTGGCCAGCTAAAGTCTTTAAACAAGCATAACTGAACAATTCCCTTTTGACTGTCATGTCCTGTTAGAATACAACGCGATTTCTAGTGCGACTGTGTTAACCTTTTCCTGCATTTAGGTGTCTTGGAAATCAGGTTGGAGTTAGCCATTGTGTTCTCTACCAGATGAAATATCAAGTACAAGCATTTCCGGCACCAAATACAAAGGCCTTTTCCTATAAGCTCTCTCGATTACCAAGGCTGTAGATTATTATCAAACTCAAGCGATTATATGCATTTCCGAATATTTTCGTCCCAATACTATGTCCACTACGGTCCGCGTACACCTCTTCCCACGACACACGTTACATAATACAAACGTGACGACATTGCTAGTGAGGCTGACTGTACCCAATAACGTCCAATGATACTTCTCATCTCCCAATTAACTTGGCCAAAGGAAAGTTGTTACTACGCTTCCTGCTATAATTGATTGTGAGGAGCTTGCAACACAGAGACTGTAATGTCTTCCTGTTAATGACGGCTACAGATTTTAAATTAATAAATATCATTATTGCCATTTATCTGCATTTAAATTATGCTTTCCTGCAACTACTCAAAATATTGAGGCTTTTACAGATAATAACATTATGGAATAAAATAGGAACGATACCTTCCCTCTATTTACACAACGTAAAATGTTTGAAAGAGAAAGTATGCCAAAGTAGAAATCTATAAACTCAAGGAAAACTTACATTTAGCAATATGCAAGAGGATTGAACCCCTGACGTCAGTTATATCAGATTTCGTAAACAAATCTGTGTGGAAACCCATACCCGCCGAGGTCAAACTCATGGCAAACGCTCTCACACCATATCGAGAGAAACATACGGATGAGTCTGCCAAAGAGAAAATATACCTTAAACACCAGTGATAATGACACGAACCTCAAACACCTGGTTTATCAAGATGAGCATCTTTCGGTATTTTTCATTATTTCTAATGTTTTCTTAATGGGTGAAATTTTAAAAAATTTAAAAAGGAAATAGAGAACTTCTTGGATAATGTGCTTCTTTAAATTTGTTTTAAGTTGCTTTATTTTGTTATGTAAATGTGATAGCAAAGAGAAGTAGACCTACGACATCCTGCTATGTCACAACTGAGTAAACTAGGCCTACTCTTTCATGCAGTACATTAGTTTTTCTTATTGAAACTGAACTAATATAATTTTCCTCGTTGTCGTCTTGTTAATCCTTTTGTCTGAAGAAAACTTACGCAAATTTGTCTCACGATAAGATGTAAGTTTTTCTCGTGTCGTTGTTTGAATGTTTATTTTATTACATAACGGGCGCCCTGTTCACATTATATGTTTGTGAAGGTAAATGGAATTCGAAATAAGGAAGAGGAGCTTCCTTTTCTACCCCATACCTCACTCTCTCACGTCATATTTCACAGTTTTTAACTGTCTTTCTCACACTCATTGTGTGTGTGCGCGCGTGTGTGCGTGCGAGGACAGGGCTCGCAAGGGATGGGGAGATGAGTGCCATTCTGTCCACTCACTCGACTTGTACGAAAGATGACTTAAAATTTTGGTTATCTAAAATTGAAAACCTTTATGACATAACTAACACTCATATTCCTGACCACGAAGACAAAAATAATGAACACAAGATCAGGTAATTAATAATATTAATTAGTGTGTTTATTCATGTAAACTCGTGGCTTAACAGATGCATTCATACAGCATCAATGCGCACACAGGATACAGACATCACACGTGCTTGCGTGCGGCCTAAACATGCACATATATCCGGCTTCAGCCCACATACACCCAGCTTCGAAAGCCATCCCATCGAAAACAAAATCCTTATTTAGACCCAGAAGAAGACATTTCAATACAAACTTCAACTGAATATCATCGAGACCCAAACCAATAACAATGAGGCCAATGTTGACTCCTGGGAGGAAATAAGTGACAGCATTCCTATGGCGTTTGCTGGAGTCTATGGTGCAAGGCAACACATAGCGACTTCTAGTGATAATGGTGATAAATGGCAACATAGATGGCGCAATGCCGATAACGATGGGTTGCAGGAAGAGCGTCACATACACAGGTCGTGGTGGAAATTGAGCCTGCTGGCGATTCGTAATTACTACCATCAAAATAATTGAACAAATACCTTGCAGGCACACCATTGCTTAACACCTATTATGCTGTGAGGTAAAGAGGTAATGCCTGGTCTTATGTGACATAGGAAATGGTTTGGGAGATTAGGAGGAAAGGGGTAGAGAGAGAGAGAGAGAGAGAGAGAGAGAGAGAGAGAGAGAGAGAGAGAGAGAGAGAGAGAGAGAGAGAGAGAGAGAGAGAGAGAGAGAGACAGACAGACAGACAGACAGACAGACAGACAGACAGACAGAGGAAACTTGAAAAATAGACCGAGATGAAAAGATAGGAAGAGAAAAACCTACAGAATGAAAAATTAATAGATTCACAGATAAATATAGAGAGAATGAGAGAAGGGTAAATATGGAAACAAAGAAAAATTATAGACAAACATAGTGAGAAAAAGAAAGAAAATTAAAAAAGAACGAAATTATATAGAAAGAAAACGGAAAATAAATAAAACGAAAAGAAAATTAATTAAAAGAGTAAAAGTGAACGAGAGAAAAAGAGAAACAAACATAGAAGAAGAGAGAGAGAAAGAGACGAGAGATATAGACACACATCACTAAACATTACAATGCAACATTAATATTCTTCGTAAGCAACAGTTAAAAACACACACACACACACACACACTGGATGATGTCACAATAACAAACAAAGAACAAATGTATATCAATATACTTATCATGAAAGCTACACAAAAGAAAGCAATTGTAAAGTAGTAGGGAATGACTACATTGTGAAGTGAAGACTTGTGCCTACACTGTAGTAATAGAGTACACTCTGGGAGTGAAGAACTCTTGTTGATATTACTCAGAAATAAACAGAGAAGCAATATAAACAGGAAAGTAAACACAAAAACGAAGTAAACAGAGCTGAAATGTAAACTTATCAGCAATGTAAATAAAACAATAATATAAACAAAACACCAATGATATCAGAACAACAATGATATCAGAACAGGAACGATATCAGAATAGCAATATAAACAGAACACCAATGAGAAAACAGATCAACAATGTAAACACTTTAATAATGTAAACAGAACATCAATGTAAACAAAACACCAATGAAGACCGGTCGTGTGCCATGGGACTACACAAGCAATGAGCTCACACTCACATACATACTGTCAATAATAGACATTCTCATCCAACAGTAAGACCTCTACCATTTTTTTTTTTTCAGAAAAAAAAATCAACGGGAATTAGCAAGTTAAATATTTCTTATGCTCTAACTGGAAATTTACAAACCCTGTTGAATACTGAGAATAGTTGATAAACAAATACAACTTAGGAGAGACTCGTACTACTTATGTACTAATCACACGTGTGATTAATGGAAAGCTCAACTCCTCTATAAAAACAAAAATACAATTCTTAATTAAAATATGTTGACGCTCAAATTTAGAGTAATTATGCATTTAATACAAATACACTGGAAAACTTGAGAATCCACAATACACAATCAACTTGAGATTGGTCCAGGACGGACAGAAACGTCGTCGTCCCTTCATTTTCTCGTGTGTGGTCTGGTCAACATACTTCAGCCACGTTATTGTGACTCATCGCCTACACTGGAGACACGGGATAGGATTATGGCCAGCGAACAGAATCAAGGCAGAACATCCACCTGATAGAATCAAAGCCTTACCGGAGAGGAGCAAGGACTGCATGCCAGTTGTAACAGAATCAAGGCAGAATGCCCGCTCTGCTTAACAGCGGGACATAACATAATATTTAGGTGGCGACCGCATTCCTCGCCACAGCTGCTCGTAAAACTTCAGTGCAGATATCAAGTGTTTAAGCCCACAGTCATGCACATGTAATGGCTCCTCCTGACAGGTATAATGCAGTTTAACGTCGCTTAAAAAAAAACTTTAAACGAGTTCTCCTGAAGACGTCGTGAAGCTATTAATTTTACTCGAACGTCATCAAAAAGGTGGTGTGAGCTCACGAGGCGGGGTATGTTAGAGAGTACATACTTCCTTTACTTGGGAAGGGAAGGTGTGTAGGTAAAAGGTTCTTATATTCCTAAAATGAAAGATGGGGTGAGTAGGAGGAAGTCGGTGGACTCCATGAAGTGAGACAGAGGGAGTAGAACCAGTAGAATAGTAGAATAATAGGTAGAAAGGAGGAGGAAGGGAGAAATGGGGGAATAAAGGATGGGATGGCAGTATAATTAATAGTAGTAACAGTAGGAGGGGAAAAAAGGGTAGGAGGAGGAGGCAGTAAATAGAATAGGAATAAGCAGGAGGAGGGGTGCTAGAAAAGAATATTTTTCTAGAAAATATAAAAGGTAATAAGAAAGAAGGAGGGTAAGGGTAGGAGAGGCAGGAAGACAAGAAGTGGCAGGTGGAGCAGGAGGTGGGACGGGGGGTCCGTTCCAGATGTGCAGTGTTGCATCGCCAGCATCACGCCTCTGCCCACCTTCCTCAGTCACACACTGGCCTGCCACACCTGCCACACACAGGTCAGTGACCAGGTGTGTAGGAGGGGTAGAGGGACGGAGGGAAACAAGAAGGAATAGAGAGGGAAGGAGGGAGGATGGATGGATTAGTGAGAGACGTCACAAGTGGAGTAAGAAGCAAGTAAAAGATGCATAGTGAAGGTGTGTGCGTGTGGGACAGAGAAAGAGTCAATAGACCAGAAAAATAACATGATGGACCGAGAAGAAAACCCAGAATGAGAGCGAGGAGGAAGCGTTGATAAAGTGTAAGGAAGAGAGTAGGGGGATGAGTGCCATTATGGACTAAGTAGACACCATTGTGCAAGGCACAAAGTGCCAAAGTTCCGCTCTATCCTCCCTGCCGTCGATGCCTCAGGAATGGGATGTATGGGATAAAAATAAACACATTACACAAACCAAGAAGAGAAAAGAAGTCTGCTCAAGAGATCCAAGAAGAGAAAACATGTAGGCTTTTGAAGGACAATCTCATGCATCCATATTAACACGTACGTCTGAACAATCTGGAGAGGGAAACAGCGCCATTCCTTCAGAGCTTTTTTCATAAATTTTTCCTTTTTCCCTTTTTCGCCCAGATGAAAAGAGAGCAAACACTCACCTGAAACGAAAAAAATAACACATTACATACTGCAAAATAAAACGTTTTTAATGCATTGTCAAAATTTTCGAAGCAAATACAAAAAAAAAAATATTGATAAATTTAATAAAAACCATAAACATAACTCCAAAATTCCAAAACAAACATACTTTTTAGATAATAAAATATTGTTAAAAAGCAATAACAATATTGGCAATGACACTTAACATCAAGTGCTTTACTAACATTTAACTAAACACACAATTAACCCGATACAAAAGCACCAAACTCGCCTGGAACTCATTATAAACATATCAAGGACAATGCACTTATTTCACCTTTCATCTTCACATTCACTTACGGGAGAATGTCATACTGAATGCCAGAAATTAGATTCAGCTTAAAAAACCTGAGTTATAAAAACAACTCGATAATTTGATAATGAAATGCGAAGTACATTGTTTAATGGGCTTCTTTGCTATTTTGATACAAGCTGTTGACCAGACCACACACTAGAAGGTGAAGGGACGACGACGTTTCGGTCGGTCCTGGATCATTCTCAAGTCGACTGATACAAGCTTTTATGGCATTGTGATGTTTGAATACCATTTCAGTCCGTAAATGAATGAATATGTTCTATCAGGGACGCTTAGGTATATCATTAAGCTCTTAGTTTACACTATGAATTTCTTCAATTGCACTCCACTTGAGACTTTCACATTACCCTTGTCAAGACACTCTTGGAAAGAAATCTCAGCCGATAAATCACGAAATGTATTCTCTGAAGGCACTCTTAGAAAGCATCTTCCAAAAGTCTTGAAAAACCCTTCTTAAGCACTTTCGAGGAGCACTTTTACACACACACACACACACACACACACACACACACACACATATCTCATGCTCATAGCTCATATCATATCATAAGCTAATATCAAGAGGATAACGGCAGCAGCATATGCCAGGTTGGCTAACATAAGAACGGCCTTTAGAAACTTGTGTAAGGAATCTTTCAGAACATTATATACCACATATGTCAGACCAATCCTGGAGTATGCGGCTCCAGCATGGAGTTCATATCTAGTCAAGGTTAAGACTAAAATGGAAAAGGTTCAAAGGTTTGCCACCAGACTAGTACCCGAGCTGAGAGGTATGAGCTACGAGGAGAGACTACGGGAATTAAACCTCACTTCGTTGGAAGACAGAAGAGTTAGGGGGACATAATCACCACATTCAAGATTCTCAAGGGAATCGACAGGGTTGATAAAGACAGGCTGTTTAACACAAGGGGCACACGCACTAGAGGACACAGGTGGAAACTGAGTGCCCAAATGAGCCACAGAGATATTAGAAAGAACTTTTTTAGTGTCAGAGTGGTTGACAAATGGAATGCATTAGGAAGTGATGTGGTGGAGGCTGACTCCATACACAGTTTCAAGTGTAGATATGATAGAGCCCAATAGGCTCAGGAACCTGTACACCTGTTGATTGACAGTTGAGAGGCGGGACCAAAGAGCCAGAGCTCAACCCCCGCAAGCACAACTAGGTGAGTACAACTAGGTGAGTACACACACACACACACACACACACACACACTCGGGACGAATTGTTAAGAGATAATTTCAGGAGTAGCTAGCTACCATGTCTCACCACAGGCATTTCCGGCAGCTAGATGACATATAAAAAAAAATGTTCATCAACTTCCCTCGTTCGTGTCGCTAGTAAGGAGGAGAAGATGTATTCTCAACGTGGTATAGCCGATGCTTTGTCGTATAATGTGTGCTACTGGGTCGTGGCATTCGTGTGTGTGTGTGTGTGTGTGTGTGTGTGTGTGTGTGTGTGTGTGTGTGTGTGTGTGTGTGTGTGTGTGTGTGTGTGTGTGTGTGTGTGAGACACAAAGACTACCTACGGAAAATCACTCGCCTCGTTAGCTCTCTCTCTACATCGTTAACAAATAGCGGCAAGCAAAATTAAGTTTCCTCTTGCTTACTCTTAGTATTCTCTTCTTATTCTAATGTTCCCCGCGCATTGTCACGTTCTCCTAGACCAGATACAGTTGCTGCGACATCCCGTCCTCCTAAGGTTTGCCAACGTCAAGAAAACGGTCAATTTAAAGTGTCCTCTTCTATCCTACCAGAGAACCCAAAACAGAAAGGAACAGTACGTCACTTTCGCCAGCCGCTTCCATTTTCTAGTACGACAATTTTTCGCCTTATGTAACGCATACGAGTGAAAAGCGACGGTCTTTGTAAGGGGACAAGTTGACTACGAGGCACTGAAATACACGGTATATAAAGACTGATACAATCTGATTCGAAGTAAACACGTGATGCTTTCTTATCAGACCAGAGAACTCGTTTGTTCAGGAGCCTCCCTTACCAGAGCTGAGACCTTTGTTCAAGAGCCTCCCCCTACCAGAGCTGAGACCTCTTTTGTTCAAGAGCCTCCCCCCTACCAGAGCTGAGACCTCCTTTGTTCAAGAGCCTCCCCCTACCAGAGCTGAGACCGCCTTTGTTCAAGAGCCTCCCCCCTACCAGAGCTGAGACCTCCTTTGTTCAAGAGCCTCCCCCTACCAGAGCTGAGACCTCCTTTGCTCAAGAGCCTCCCCCTACCTGAGCTGAGACCTCCTTTGCTCAAGAGCCTCCCCCTACCAGAGCTGAGACCTGAGATGTGACGCAAGCATTGCAGGTAATTGTAATGCTCGTTGACTGTCCTATTGGGTGAACAAACAGCTAATCTCGTTTCGCCTCGTTACTGTTGCACCCAATGCCCTTCGTCGTTCATCCTGAATCCTCAAATTATGTAGAATATTTACGACTGTCGAAAAGAATCTATTATGCATTAGCACTCGTCATTAACTGTTTTTTTCATTTATTCCTTTATATCTTGCTAGTTATCGAACATATTTAAGAAAACATTTATTATATGTTTTTGAGTGAATTAATGGAAAATACATTAATGGAACTGTCGATAATGCAGACGGATTGGGTCATCACTTATGTTCCTGTAAATACTGGACAGAAATAGGAAATATTAAGAGGGAAAATGAACAGGTTTGGGAGATGAAAGTGATGAGGGCCGAGGATTTCAGGTATAGTGTGAGTGAGTAGGTTCACTGAAAGTTCACTGAAACGTATGATAAACGTTTCAGTGAACTTTCTTACCAATTAAATCTATGTCTATATTTAATTAATTTCCTGCTGTCGTAAGATTACATTACAGTATATTGGAAAGATTACGTGACGTAATGTCGAGAAGCCAAATTAGAAGACACCCTATACTACAGAATTGGGATATATATAGAGGGAAATTTATATTAATATATATATTGAGAAAATCTTGGGAATAGTACCGGATCGAACAAGCGACCTGGGTGCTCCTTAGTCACGAGCTTCAGTAATAAATCATGTCATTGTGATTTACTTGAGTTAATGAACAAATTGGTCGGACAAGGTGACCGTTTTCTTTGATACATATTACTAAAGCCTTAGTGTTTTTTTTTATTAAGCTTTATGTGTAGTATGTACTAAGCTTTATGTGTAGTATGTCCTAAGCTTTATGTGTTGTATGTACTAAGCTTTATGTGTTTTTTTCTATTATTTCAATATACCAATAAATAATGATATTATTAACATAAATCTACACGAAAAAAGCGCAAAAACAATTATTTCAAGGATACACATCAGACAAAACTTTGTTTAAATTATTTAAAGTTCAAATAAATCAGAGATTGACATTTGGGGGCCTTGCCAAGCTCGCCAAGACTGGAAAGTGTCTTGGAACAATGAGACTAAGACCTCAGTAACTTAAAGAATCCTTTGCAAGTAGATCAGAGTGAAGGGTCGAGAGGCACATGGTGTACTCGAATGATGGTGAAGAGATACGTGTTGTACTCGAATGATGGTGAACAGATACGTGTTGTACTCGAATGATGGTGAAGAGATAGGTATTGTACTCAATTAATAAACGAAAAATAACTCTACTTGATTGATAGTTGAAAGATAAAAGATATGTTTGATTGATGACAAAAATGTATATGTTGTTCTCGATTAATGGACAATAGATGTCTGTTGCACTCGATTGATGTTGGATGATGTGCTCGATTGATAGCTAAAGTTTATTTATTACACTCTTTTCAAACTCCAACACAATTTTGGACTCTAAGCCCCCTTGTGAAGCTTAGTAACTCAACATTCCTTTGTTGATCCCAGCGAAACATTGATCAAATAATTCCTGAGCAACACAAGGAGTTCTGAATCAATAATGTCCATATTTGTTTGTTAATTCCTAGATAATTCATAATAAGTATACAATAATAACTAATAGACCATCCGAACTATCTTCAATGTACCAGAGCGCATCGTTCGGTGATATTACACAATTTATTTACAAAAAATCGGTCCAGAATAATTCTGAATGCGTCGCAGGGCAGCAGTGGTTACGGAAATATTAGATCCCGTTAAGTTTTCCCTTCACACAGAGACGCAAAACCTGCGGTTTAGAATGATTGTCTCAGAGAGCACTCGAGGAGTTTGGCGGCCCTGGGCGTGCAGGCAAACAGATGTGTGCTCTAGTTTGAACGGCAGCGCAACGTTGTAGTAATACAAATAATCAGAAGTAGCAATGTAATTTGCAAAGGCAAATTTTGAATTCAATTGTGTGCACACACACACACGCACACACACACACACACACACACACACACACACACACACACACACACACACACACACACACACACCATCAGATGACACCCCATCACCTTTGTTAACTTGCGCGAGACCTACTTAATTCATTGACCGTAACTCACGGTTCGGTGTACAAACAGACAGCTCAAACACATCACACACACACACACACACACACACACACACACACACACACACACACACACACACACACACACACACACACACACATACACACACACACACACACACACACACACACACACACACACACACCGCCTTGTAGGGGCCACAGGACCTGTAGGGGGCCTCGCGGCTGAGTGGATAGCGCTCGGGGGTCGTAGTCTTAAGGGCCTGGGTTCGATTTCTGGCGGAGGCAGAAACAAATGTGCAGAGTTTCTTTCACCCTGATACACCCGTTCACCTATCGGTAAATAAGTACCTGGGTGTTAGACAGCTGTTACTAGCTGCTTCTTGGGAATCTGTGTGTGCGCGTGTGTTAGAGAGAAATATATGTAGTAGATATAATAGAGGAAAATAGATTGATTAGACATGCGGGGTCCAAGAGCTAATCGCTCGATAGAGAAAGATGTGTGCAGTAGATATAATAGAGCAAAATACGTTGTTAGTACACAAAACAACGGACGGCTAGAAAGTCGGTGCCCAAGAGCTAAGAGCTCGACCCTGCAGGCACAGATAGTAGACACAAGTAGTAAATACACAGGCTAATGGACCTCAGTCTAACAACACCATTAAAACCAGTACCAGAGGCGATGAGAGCAGAGCGTACAAGAGAGTGAAGGTCGCAGACGAACTGGACATGACCAATCTATTTCACACGAGTGAGTCAGAGAGACGTGAGCCCTTGAGCACTGGACGGGTGGGGGGGGGGAGCTCAGAGAGACGTGAGCACTTGAGCACCGGACGGGTAGGGAGAGCCACAGGAGTGAGCTGGGGGGAGAAGGACGTGGAAGCAACCTTCACAGATTTAAGAACAGGTTTGATGTACCACTAAAATGTATGAAACCACAAACTAGACAGACAGAAAGAATGATATGATTGATTGCAACAGGATTGCAAAGGGAATTTACCAGATTGATTTAGCAATGGGCAAAATGGGAATTGCGGAATGTGGAACATAAATCGTAAGAGGAAAAAGATAAAATGAAGTTAGTGAAGCTAATTTATTTCACTATTTACAATTTTAATATAATGAGAAACTCGAGTGAAAAAAATGGGGAGGATTACAATGAACTACTGAAGAGCCACAGAACAGACACGCACAAATCTGCAGATGATAAAATTGGGTATGATGAAGGAGGGTGATCTTCCAGGCGTCGTCTAACACTGAAGGAATAAATGATTCAGTTCAGCAACTCCAAACTAAATTACAGCCCGCAGGTCACACTCCAAGACGCTCACCTTGACAGCCAGGCGCCACGGGCACCAAGAAAATGACTTCTTTATCACAGGTAATAATTATCTTATAATTAGCAAGTGCTGAAGATTATCACGCGATTTTTATGAACAAAAATGTGAAACAGATGCGAACAAAAGTATAGCGTGACGCAAACGTAAACAAAATATCGCGTGACGACAGAAGTAAACAACAGAACCGCGTGACGACAAATGTAAACAAAAGTGAACAACACCAGAGAACAGAACAACATATCAATGAAATAAACAATTACGCGATAACAAATCTAAGAAACAATTAACTCATACTGAAAAAAACTCCTCAATGTATTCTTGGACGCGAGCAATAATATCGAAATTCATTTAAGAAAACAAGGAGTCTCATGTTATTGAATTTCCGCTCTCGTCTCCGCCAGGCGGTCATATTGTGAAGCTCACCTGCTGGAAATGAGCTTTGATAATCGATTTTGCGCCAATTCAAAGATTTAGACCTTCATCTTTTTCGACATGGCACCAAAACAAACCTCAGGCGTTTATATTTTTTTACACGGAGCCAAAACAAAGCTTCAGGCGTTTATGATTTCCGACATGGAATCAAAAGGTGAGTTGTTGCTACCGGCGATGCATCACTAATTTCTGTTATGTCAATATTTCCTAGATAAGAAAATCCATCAATCATTAAACAATTATTACAAAATATTGTAGAAAATCTTCGTATGGTTTCTATAAAAAATCAATCAATCAAATAGACGTTAACAACTAATTTTCGAAACTCAAAATATACTAAAAAAATTTAATAATTAACATTGAATCCCTGTATATAATTTTCATACCTGATACAAGAACAATCACAAAAAACACGTGACACTTATTAAACACGTGTTTAAAAGAACCACGAAAACGTTCGGAAATTTCCTTATCATTTTCCTAGTGGATACTTACGCATTATCATACCCTCAAAATAGATAACCTGGAACCCCTAAAATATATAAATTCTGGAACTCCTGTAGTAGATAATTGGAATCCCTAAATTGAAAATTTAGGGATTCTAAATTTAACTAAATTGAGTTAAAACACATGCCTCCTCCAACTCACCTCAGACAACGAAACCCACAAGTGTATGGAAGCCTTGAGCCGCACTGCCCTGTGGTATCGTCTCCATGTTGCTAATAAAGTCCTCACTCGCTAAAACACAACAATCCCAAAATACTTTCAGTTATCACCGTACTGTTATCCTTGCCATATTACGTAAGGTTTACACTGTACATCATCACAACACAGTTACAGCAGGTACAGATACAGTGGCTTTTCGACTAGCTCAACGTGTTGGCACGAGAAGAGGCACTGAATTACAGCAATAGAGCGCACACACACACACACACACTACAGAGGCCGGTACTACAGGTGAGAGGGGCAGGCACGACACCTCCTCCCTCTATCACAGTCCAGGAGTGAATGAGCTGCTTGGTAGTTGCCTACGTGTTTACCCCCCCTACCCCCACCCACCCCAACCCCCCTCCCTTTTCCACTCTCCCTTACTCTCCCCTCCACCCCCCGCCCCCCTCTTGCTTCTCCCACCTCTCCCTCCTCTCCTCCGACCCCCCACCCCCTCCTCCTTTCTCATTTCCCCCCTTCCAGTTAGGTTAAACCTGCCTGCCTACTCTTCCACACACTCTCTTCCTTATTCTTTCCCTCATGCATCTCCTGGCTCTTACTTTATTCTCTCTTTTCCTCCTCCTCGTTTGTTTATTGTCGTTGTTCTCATCCTCCTCTTCCTCCGGTCTTCTTCGTTAAATCTTCTTCATCATTAACTTATTCCATCATTCTCCTCAAACCTCTATTCCTCTTTCTCCTCATTTTCCCTCATTTACCTCTTCTCCTCCACCTCCTCCTTCTTTTCTACCTACTTATCTACCTCCACTTCCTCCTCTTCCATCTCCACTTCCTCCTCTTCCATCTTCACTTCCTGCTATTCCATCTCACCTCCTCCTTCTTCCTCTTGATTCCCTTCCCTCTCGTCCTTCTCCTCCTCCTCCACCTGCTCCTCACAAACATTTTTCCTCCCTCCCTCCCCCCCTCCCCTCCCCCCACCCATCCCCCCCTCCCATCCCCCCTCCCCTCCCTCCCTCCCCTCCCTCCCCCTCCTCCTCTCAGTAAACTACCTCAGTCTTTGTCTCCCTGCAGCAGTTACGTTGTTTGAAGGGTTCGATGCGCTTCGTATCCCTTAAATCTCCGTCGAGTCTTCTGGTGCAGTAAACCAAATGAGATTCACTTCCATTTTTTTCAGAGATATTTTTTTTAACAAAAGCAAAGAGGTGTTCTACCTTTATTTTAAAGATTTATAAAGATTTAATTTTATTTACGGAAATGGCTACTAGCATGGATATTTTATTTTTTCAAATGGTTTTTTTTTTACTAATCTAAAAATACATAAATAAATGTCAGGGGAATGGTGGATAATTACTTGGAAATTAAATAGAATGTTAAATTAGCAAATTGCATTTCTTTTTGTCATTAACTTCTTATGTAATAGATTAACTAAATGTGGTTAATTCGAAGAATTCTGCATTCATATTGGATAAATAGACACACTCAAATATGTGTAGCTAAGTGATAAGGAGAGAGAGAGAGAGAGAGAGAGAGAGAGAGAGAGAGAGAGAGAGAGAGAGAGAGAGAGAGAGAGAGAGAGAGAGAGAGAGAGAGAGAGAGAGAGAGAGCTTATATGAAGTGAATTTCACAGCACTGGAGGAACGAGAAAAAGTGGGGATATGATTACGATATACAAAATACCCCACGTACATCGAGAGGGAGCATTAGTGTACCCAGATAAGTCAAGGAGACATGAGACAGAAATACTAGCATACGAGTAGTAAATAAATTTGACTCGATATGAACTAAAATAATAGATTCTGACTCCGTACCCAATATCAGAATTTCGATAGAATTTCGTTCAACTACGCTAGTTAAGTGAAGGCTAAGAGGCGGACCCAGAAGCTGAAGCTCGGCTCCAGTAAACAAAGCTGAGAACAATCATGCATTCAGGTGTCTCAGATATGTATAAATACATGCTCCTGTAAGCACATGTACACGAGTAGATGTGTTTACATCTACTCCTTTTAGAAGTTCCCTCTTGTAAACACATCTATGAGTACATCCAGATGAATACATGCAGATGAGTAAACACACAGCACGAAAGACTCGGGAATCTATTCACCAGTCAACCCGCCCCCATCGATTGGGGGTAGGTCCCCCACCTCGATTTAGAGGTGGGGACCCAATAGCTGAAGCTCAGTCCTCATAAGGTGAGTGCACATACCCACACACCAGCAAGATAAACATTGCTCAGTACCACTCCTGTCCTCTCACCTTATACGTCAGAATGTTTACGGAATCGACCAATCCGTTAAATAAGCGACGTGTTCCTCAAAAGTAAAGCACCGTATTATTGACGTTTTCTATGCATCAGCCTCGATATGTTAGGTGGGATGCTTGGGTTCGTACGTTTGAGATTAGGTGAAACAGTCGGATTTTGAACGGAGTGGCTAATCAAGAGAACGTGTTGAACAAGCCATACAGCATTCTTGTGGTCTGCTGAGTGATGTAACAATAATTTATCTCAAGCAACTTGAGTCTTCATTTTCGTCCTCCGTGTGTAACTGCAAACTTGCAACATTCATTTACCCTATAATAGAAACTCCTTGTTATATGTACATAAATATGCCTGACATATATTCCTGAATATCTATGCCGAACACGTCAATTCCCAACGTAACTATATTTTATTCGGTAAATACAAAAGAAATTGATTTGCTGGGGGGTCCGTGTCACAGAACGAAGTGTAAGACACATTTGATAATTTGGATTCCTCTACGTAATTTATTTTATAATGTCTCAAGGAATTTGGGTAAAAATGGGCATGTGTTGTGTGATGAGAATGAACGAGATTATACGAGCACCGCACGTAGCGTCCGGCGACCCACTTTGGTGCGCGGGAAGATCATGTGTCTAGGAGAGTGAGAGAGAGTGAGAGAGAGTGAGAGAGAGCGAAGAGCGTTCATTATAGCAGCTTCCTCATCCCTAACCAGGTGGCCCTGATGCTTAGAGAACATGCAGTACTGTACGTTCCTGTGACAGTACTGGTACATCACACACACACACACACACACACACACACACACACACACACACACACACACACACACACACACACACACACACACACACACACTGGCTATTATTGTCCAGCGACTCTATGGTACATGGTACACACACACTCCCTGGCTATTCTTTCCAAGAAACACTTGTGAGTACATGAAGAGAAACGGGGAAAAAATAGAAAGTTGTCGGTGTCGGCATAGGTCCAGTGAAAGCAGCCAGTTATGTATATCCTTAGACGGGAGTGTAGTAATTTGGGGGGAAACGTTTCCACTTGTGTTGGAAGGAGCTGGGTACTCTTTCTGGTATTTCCCGGAAGAATAACTTTGTTCCATTTAAAACACTCGTAGATCCTTTCAAACTTGATCTGAACTTACTACAACTCAAGTATCATTATGTTTGTAAGAGATTTGACCGTAAAATCAGCAGGGGCGGTGAATGAAAATCCTAGAGCAGACATCCAGCGAACCTGGGTCGGGTATTTCGGTCAGTGAGTCACTGCCACGGCCACCAGGCGGCCCACGACGCCTCTCTCTGAGAGAAACTTTGCCCTCTCCCACCTACACTTCCCCCTGTGTCTTCCTAATCTCACTTACATATCCATATTATCTCCATTATCCTATCTATACCCCACCTACACTTCCCTCTGTGTCTTCCTAATCTCACTTACATATCCATATTATCTCCATTATCCTATCTATACCCACCTACACTTCCACTGTGTCTTCCTAATCTCACTTACATATCCATATTATCTCCATTATCCTATCTATACCCACCTACACTTCCCCCTGTGTCTTCCTAATCTCACTTACATATCCATATTATCTCCATTATCCTCTCTATACCCACCTACACTTCTCTCTGTGTCTCCTCGAGATGGTTTACACATCCCTTGGTATGCTTTGTTCACCTGCACTCACCTACACATCCCGTGTCTGCCTAAGTGCCCTTACACATCCCTTTGGTCTTCTTTATCACCTTCGACGGGAGGGAATGATGCGCTTTTGACAGTAATTAGGATAAACAGCCACTGAGATGGCGGAATCATGCAGATTTCTTCCTCACAAACGCTATTACTGCAAACGTTTTTATTTTTGTTTAAAATAACATTTTCACTACTACAACTACCACAACTAATACTATTATTATTTTTTAATAATAATAATAATAATAATACAAAATAATTACATGCATAATACAAAATATTGTATTTATTATTATACAAAATAATTATTTTGTATAATAATAATTATATAAAAGCAAGACATAAGTAGAAAACTATAGGCCAATATCCTTGCTTTCAGTTATAGGAAAGATATTTGAACAAATATTGTAGAGAGAGTATTTCAGAACCCGGATAAAACTAATAAGTAACAAGCAATTTGGTTTCAGAGATAAAATAAGCGCATCAGATCTGCTAATACGTTGAATGGAACAAAAGTATCGATTAAAGACAGAAAACATAGCATAGTCTTAGATATTTGCTGGAGTATTAGATATCGTCTGGCAGAAAGGACCGGTATGTAGTTTAAACGATCTGGAGTTGATGGGAATCTTCTACGCCTATATGGAAAGTATTTAAGTAATGTAACTTTCCAGGTTGAAGTAATGATTCTTTCTGAGAACACAACATACAGGAGTGTACCTCATGGTAGTGTGTATGAACTCCACGTGAAGAACGTGATTTGTTACAGATGAATACACACTTAATTTTTCACCGGGAAAAGAACGATGTAAATCCCATTAATGAAACCTTTAAAAGAATCTTCCATTGACGACTACGGTGGTAAAATAAGATATAATTGATTACAATATTATGGAGGTACCAAATATATCACCCTGGCATAAGACTAAACATGAAAACGCTTATATACAACACAACATTACCATATTAGGAATGGAAGTTAATGTCTTTCACAAGACATGTGAAAAATATTGTAATCGAAAGTGGCAGGAAACTAACTTTTCCATAGAGTAATGCATCATCACGACACTAAGATGCTTCATTGCAGTCTTATCATAAGTTGCGAGACAAAACTCAAGATAGGGCTGAGCAATTAGTGAGAAACAAGGTAGTGTATTTAAGTTGACCAGACCACACACTAGAAGGTGAAGGGACGACGACGTTTCGGTCCGTCCTGGACCATTCTCAAGTCGATTGAGAATGGTCCAGGACGGACCGAAACGTCGTCGTCCCTTCACCTACTAGTGTGTGGTCTGATCAACTTACTTTAGCCACGTTATTGTGACTTATCGCCTGCAGTGTATTTAACCCAATACCGTACATACAAGATTCATCAACAGAGAAGATATGTGGCTGGTCTCTGTGTCTCCTAAAGAGTAAACAAATTACGCATCAATTTAGTTTCATTGCGAATCCTTCCTTCAAGAACGAGAAGCGTGACATGTGACTACCAGACACATGTTTCCTCTGTACAAACAGAACATTTTTCACGCTCTTACCACCGGGAATACGCACAATTATGGAACGTATTTTGGACTAAAACTACAACAGTCAGCAGTGAAAATAAACAACTTACAACATGAAAACTACAACTTATATATATATATATATATATATATATATATATATATATATATATATATATATATATATATATATATATATATATATATATATATGCATGTATGTATAACAAAACGAAGTAAACCCAAGCAATGTAACAAATCATTATTGTCGCCTTGTTTGAATCTACTAGACTGTTTTTTGGAATATATGAGATCAGAACTGATGAAGTAGGACAAAAATAAATAGAGAGAGAATGAGGTAAAACTATAAATAAGTAAAAATAAGACAGAAGGATATCAAAATGAAATATAAAATATTTTGGAAAAGTGTATGAACAGAATAGTTATGTTACTCCTGTTTCCTGAGTTGGATGGAGCCTCGTTTTCTATTTGGTAACTTATGGTCTATTTTCTGTTATTAGGTTGAAGGGTGACTAACTTTATTCAGTATTACGGTGGAAAACTATTCATTGTGTCAAAGGAAAAGCAGCCAGTGTATATATACATGTTAGGTTATTATCGAGGTTCCTGTCCTAAGGCCGGACTACTGACCCTCCCCAGGATGCAACCCCACAACAGACTAACTCCTGGGTACATATTTACTGCTAGTTGAACAGAGGTCAATTAGTTATATGATAGGAAAGAAGCCCAACTATTTCCGTCCTGCTCAGGATTTGAACCCGAAATTTCCAATGCTGAGTTAAGAGTTCAATGTATTGCCGGAACTTGTAGGAACCACACATCATTAACATCCACATCAGGAAATGCCAGAACTTTAAATAGTACCTTGCCCGAAATGCTGCTTGTATTAGTGGCTTTTGGCTCAGCATATACTAGCTTTATCTAGATATCCAGCATTCTGCTTGTAACTCATTTTATATATATGAACTTTTACCTGAAGAAACATTATTATTATCATTATTATTACTATTATTATTATAAATATGTTGGTACCGAGATACTCTTCTTTGATGAGTGATATATATGTATAATACAATCAAACATGTATAAATATATGAGTATATGCATCCATATTCTATCTTAAAAAAAATTACATTATACATGAATAATATCAATTTAAAAACAAATAGGCTGGTTTTTTATACTTAAAATTTTACAAATTGGCAGAGAATTTCGAGGCTTATTCATGAAATTATGAATATCATTTGAAAAAATTAATTAAGATCAGCGCCAGTATTTTTAAGACAGTACGGCTAATATTATTCTCACTTTTTTTGGTATTAAATTAAAAAAAAATATTACCAATAATACAATTATTAATGCTAAGTTTTAATTAATTGTTAAAAGAATTACATGTCAAGAACTTAAATCATTGACTTGGTTTTGGGCTTCAGGCAAAAGGAGGGACTCGCTTTGGGTTTCAGACTTAAATAACCGCGGGAAGGTTATTAAGATCACAAAATTCTATGAGCAACTACTAGTTATACTTCTGCCCTCAACATAATCCAGGACTGATGTACTCTCAGTGATAGTACACCGACAATGTTAATGATGAATTCACCAAATAAAAAACTCGGATATATAAGTGAATCATATATATATGTATATATATGTATATATATACATATACATATATATATATATATATATATATATATATATATATATATATATATATATATATATATATATATATAAACACACAGTTATAGGGTATGTGGATCAGAATGTCTGAGTAGTTCATGCGGTGACTTCAATGCTCAAAGAAGATAGTGATCCAAATGTTTGCTTTGAATTAAATAAAAATTTGACTTTTCAATATTATGACTATTCCTCTTCACAAATTTATATAATTATTTGATGTAACATGAAAACAACAACATGCCAAATCCAGAATAACTTTTCCACACAACTTAAACCTAGGGAAGGGGGGGGGGGAAGGAACAAGGCTTAGGGCCCGCGCGGGAATATCCCTGCGAAAAAAAGTACAAGTCATCTTGTGAAGTTAGATGAGACTAGCCCCAAGCCTCTGACCTTAACCTCGAACACACGGATACATGAACAATCATTCTTTTGTACCGATATCAATTATTAAAATTCACTTTTTTAATACATTTAGATTTAATAACATGTCTCTAAATAGTAGAAATACTCTCAGTAATATTCTGTGAATTAATCCAGTCAATTGGATAATCTGAATTTCTGAAATTAGAAAAATCGAAAGGCTTTTGCAAAATACGTAAGGTAAACATTTAGTATGGAACAGATCTGCATAAGACTCAAATATGTCAACACTCGTGATCTGTTTTACACGTCTGACATTGTGGGGGGAAACGACGACTGTAAGAATGCCGTCAGGTGGGAGCATGTTAAACTGGAGCACATCCTCGAGAGCCCCAGGAAACATCTGCTGTCTCCCCCTCCCCATCCCAGCCTCAGGGAGGAAGGGAATTTTCAAGGGGGGAAAGCGCCAAACCGTTACAACTATATAACATTTGGAAGGGGATTAAAATAAAGAT